>NC_139991.1:62894196-63049196 GCF_964263955.1 Coregonus lavaretus | reverse complement strand
AGTCAACAGAGAGATAGAGAGCACGTGTTTAACATATGGGACTGATATCGGAACAGGAGTATACAATACGTCAGTGTGCAAAGAGACAGAATTACATGGACCCCAAAATGGTTCTACTTGGAACCAAAAGGGTTCTACCTGGAACCAACAAGGGTTCTTCAAAGGGTTCTCCAACACGGGACAGCTGAAGAACCCTTTTAGGTTCTAGATAGCACCTTTTTTTCTAAGAGTGTACAAGAGTGTGTAGAAATACTACTTGTGTTTGGCCCCATATGAGAGTTTAGTTTGGTATTAAAAGCTGTAACATATCTCCATTGTTGTTTGGCAATAGTTACATTTGTTTTACAACCAAGCACTCTGAAAAATTGAAACGCTTTAAAGGTATGATAAACTATCAGGGTCTCAAACCTGGCCATTTACAGTATGTGAATGAGTTACTGAAAAAGCAACCACGCAGCAAGATAAAGAACCTGGATTTGTAGCGCTAAATTACTTCTTTTTTTTATCTGATTGTGTCACAACGCAATTTGCTAGCCAATAAATTCTGGTGTAATATTACAAGGAGCTGGGAGTATCATGTTAAAAGACACCAAGGTTAGATATATCATCTGATCTGGAGGGGTGCTGCTGGATGGTAAACACATGCCAAGTATTCAAATCCATCTTATATGAAATCCAGTTAATATGAATAAACACTGGTAAACATCAGAACACATTCTCTGATAATGGTAAACTACAAACTTAATGCTAAAAATGTAGTATGTAATACATCCACATGAGGAAGATTCTGCATTGCTCAAGTTGTGATGCTATTAACTGTCACCTTTTATAACAATAATACTAGATGGTTGTTAAACTGTCAATCTCAATTTCCTGTCGAACAATTTGCTCTATGGTAAATATACAACCAACTAGATCTCACAACAAAGATAATTGTTACGCCTCTGGTGTGATAACAGTGTGATACATACAACCCAAACGGTTGTGATGATAGTTAGCTAATGTATTTGTTGTTTTTAATAAGAACCTGACTCATCGATTTACACTACCAGTCAAAAGTTTGGACACACCTACTCATTCAAGGGCTTTTCTTTATTTGTAAAGATGTTTACATTGTAGAATAATAGTGAAGACATCAAAACTATGAAATAACACATATGGAATCATGTAGTAACCAAAAAAGTGTTAAACACATCAAAATAGATTTTATATTTGGGATTCTTCAAATAGCCACCCTTTGCCTTGATGACAGCTTTGCACATTCTTGGCATTCTCTCAACCAGCTTCACCTGCAATCTTTTCCAACAGTCTTGAAGGAGTTCCCACATATACTGAGCACTTGTTGGCTGCTTTTCCTTCACTCTGCGGTCCAACTCATCCCAAACCATCTCAATTGGATTGAGGTCGGGGGATTGTGGAGGCCAGGTCATCTGATGCAGCACTCCATCACTCTCCTTCTTGGTAAAATAGCCCTTACACAGCCTGGAGGTGTGTTGGGTCATTGTCCTGTTGAAAAACAAATGATAGTCCAACTAAGCCCAAACCAGATGAGATGCCGTATCACTGCAGAACCTTAGACTCCAACATTCCTACATTCTGATTCCAACATTCTGACAGCGAACCCTGCTACTATGAGCTTGCTTCGAGCACCACTGAGTTACAGACAGAGTTACATGTACCCCCACACTGCCACTTCCCAAAAACATACAGACAGTGTGTCACGATCGTCATACATAGAGGAGGACCAAGGCGCAGCGTGTTGAGCGAACATACTTTAATTAGTTAAAGTGCACACACGATACAAAACAACAAAACGACTCGTAACGTCCTAGGTAACAATGACCAACTGGAACAAAAACCCACAAACACCAAGGGAAAACAGACAGTTTAAATATGGCTCCCAATCAGAGACAACCAGCCACAGCTGACACTCGTTGCCTCTGATTGGGAGTCACTCAGGCCAACAAAGAAACAGAAGAACTAGAACCCCCAACAAAGAAATATAACACATAGAATGAACACACCCTGGCTCAACATATAGAGTCCCAGAGCCAGGGTGTGACAGTACCCCCCCTAAAGGCGCGGACTGCGACCGCGCCTCCACTAGAACAAAACAGGGGAGGGCTGGGTGGGCATTCCTCCTCGGCGGCGGTTCTGGCTCCGGCCTTGCCCACCACCCTCCAATAAACCCCCCATAGCGCCCCTGGTCCGGTCTGGCCCCGCTGGCTGGAGCTGAACTGGACGTAGCAGGAGCGGTTAGCTTCAGCTCCGTAGTGGAGCAGTTGACCGGTACCTTACCAGGCACCGGTGACCCAGGCACGGGTTGTGCTGGACTGACGACGCGCACCCCTGGCTTGGTGCGTGGAGCCGGAACGGGCCGGACCGGGCTGACGACTCGCACCCCTGGCTTGGTGCGTGGAGTAGGAACGGGCCGAACCAGGCTGACGACTCGCACCCCTGGCTTGGTGCGTGGAGTAGGAACGGGCCGGACCAGGCTGACGACTCGCACCCCTGGCTTGGTGCGAGTGGCAGGAACAGGCCGGGCCGGGCTGGCGACGCGCACCGTAGACTTGGTGCGAGTGGCAGGAACAGGCCGGGCCGGGCTGACGATGCGCACCCCTGGCTTGGTGCGTGGAGTAGGAACAGGCCGGACCGGGCTGGCGACGCACACCGTAGGCTTGGTGCGAGGAGCAGGGACAGGCCGGACCGGGCTGGCGACGCACACCG
This sequence comes from Coregonus lavaretus, assembly GCF_964263955.1. Taxonomy (NCBI): domain Eukaryota; kingdom Metazoa; phylum Chordata; class Actinopteri; order Salmoniformes; family Salmonidae; genus Coregonus; species Coregonus lavaretus. The sequence goes on along the minus strand of NC_139991.1, from coordinate 63,046,469 downwards.
TAGACTTGGTGCGAGGAGCAGGGACAGGCCGGACCGGGCTGGCGACGCACACCGTAGGCTTGGTGCGAGGAGCAGGGACAGGCCGGACCGGGCTGGCGACGCACACCGTAGGCTTGGTGCGTGGAGCAGGGACAGGCCGGACCGGGCTGGCGACGCACACCGTAGGCTTGGTGCGAGGAGCAGGGACAGGCCGGACCGGGCTGGCGACGCACACCGTAGGCTTGGTGCGAGGAGCAGGGACAGGCCGGACCGGGCCGGCGACGCACACCGTAGGCTTGGTGCGAGGAGCAGGGACAGGCCGGACCGGGCCGGCGACGCACACCGTAGGCTTGGTGCGAGGAGCAGGGACAGGCCGGACTGGGCTGGCGACGCACACCGTAGGCTTAGTGCGTGGAGCAGGGACAGGCCGGACCGTACTGGGGACACACACCACTGGCTCTATACCGGGATCTGGAACGGGCCGGACCGGACTGGTAACACACCCCAGTACCTCTCGCCGTGCCTCTAAACCTTCCTTCCCTTCCTTTACCAGTGACCCCCGTAACCTGGTGGCCCTCTGAATACGCCCCTTGTCTGCCTCCGTCAGCCCCGTCGTCCATGCCGTGTGCCCCCCCCTAAAAATTTTCTGGGGTTGCCTCTCGCCTGTCCGACGTTGACCCGTTTGGCGCCGCTGCTCCTCTCTCCGGCGCGCCTCCACCGTCTCTTCCCACGGACGCCGATCCATCCCGGCCTGTATCTCCTTCCATGTCCAGGCTGCCTGCTCCTGGACACGCTGCTTGGTCCTTGTATGGTGGGTTTTTCTGTCACGATCGTCATACATAGAGGAGGACCAAGGCGCAGCGTGTTGAGCGAACATACTTTAATTAGTTAAAGTGCACACACGATACAAAACGACTCGTAACGTCCTAGGTAACAATGACCAACTGGAACAAAAACCCACAAACACCAAGGGAAAACAGACAGTTTAAATATGGCTCCCAATCAGAGACAACCAGCCACAGCTGACACTCGTTGCCTCTGATTGGGAGTCACTCAGGCCAACAAAGAAACAGAAGAACTAGAACCCCCAACAAAGAAATATAACACATAGAATGAACACACCCTGGCTCAACATATAGAGTCCCAGAGCCAGGGTGTGACACAGTGCGAGAGTGCTAGAGAAAGGAAAGAGGAGAGAGGGAGATAAAGATAGAGATATGGTTCTAGAGTAATGCTGAGCTGAGGCAGCGGCTGTTGTCATCACATTCACCTTGACCATGACCCCTGACCTATAACCTCTGACCCCTAACACATGAATCAGACCAGGGTCTGCATTACCTCAAACAGCATGGGTGTGCGTGTGTGTGTGTGTGTGTTTGTGTGTTTGTGTGTGTGCAGGCATGTGGGCTTTTTTCACTTTGAGCACTCCAAAGGTCTGTGCATGACCTTGTGTGTGTTGGCATGTTTAAGTGATTAGGTGGGTGCCTCTGTGCATAGCTTATCAGAATGAAAAGAAAATACACTGTTCCTACATTGATGTCAGGTACTTCCTGGACTTAAAACACATATTCAACATAAAATGTAATAACGGTAATGAGAGATTTACTGTTAATCTAAGTGCTGACGCAGGTGGTCTTTTCACATGTGATGTGAAATATTTACCGTCTATAGGAACTCTGCTGTTTTCTGACATAAGAGATACGGTCATACTATTCTGATAAGGCTAGATAATATACGTGCAAAGCTTTACTGAAGGGGAGCTAAGGCCTCCACGTTCAGACTGGTTAAGTAGAGATGTGGGGTTGTTTTTGAGGGGATCAGCCAAGCTGCTATGGATATGAGATTTATAAGGAGGAAACAACTTTTACTGCACATAACTCTATGTTTCCATCTTATTCAGGAATAACATCCATTTATTTCATGTTATTAGTGATTGCGTTATCAACTGAATACAGCATACAGCATCTGGTACAAGAGCACCAGAACAGTATAAATCAACAATAATCAACTTACTGTGAGTGATTGTTGAGATTGGTAAAGCCACTCCAATCCTCTCACACACCAGGAGATGGACCATGAAAGACCATCGCTCTGTAGCCAGCTCTGGACAAAAATTTATGCCTAGCTAGCAGTGATACACGACATGCCAAGCAGCAGCTATGACAGCGCCACAATATCCCATTTGTTTTGATTAATGAAATGCTTGTTTTCTTTAGCCTCACTTTCTTTGATTTTAACGAAGACGGATGACATTCTCCTTGACTTCTGACCCCTGACCTTTGACCCTGGCTCTACAGTGATCCTATGGAGGGGTTAGCTTTCCTGTCAGCTTAGAGTTCACCCTGGACCAGAGCCACTTTGGTCTGACACAGGAAACTGGCAGTGCATGTGGCTCTAGTAAAACAGGAAGTGCTTTGTTTCTCTCTGCAAATATTTCATCACTCTGCAGCAGGCCCTAACAGCCCCTGGCATAGCTCAAACACACACACACAGACACATACACACACACACACACACACACACACACACACACACACACACACACACACACACACACACACACACACACACACACACACAGGCTCATTCTGCAGGCCGGGTGGTTATGCATCTCCTTGCATAACGTGACATAAACAAACAAAAGCCTGCATGGTTGAATGTTCAAGTCATTAGAAACAGTAATCTAGTGGGGTAAGAACTAGTGGGGAGTAAAAAAAGCTGAAGGAACAATGTTTCATAACTTCACTGTTCTTCACAGTGAGCTGTTTTTGGATCTGTTACGGTCATTTAATTGATAATGAGAACCAGGATTATAGGGACAGAGAATTGCTGCTGGCCCTTTAATGTTCCCAACTGCAGTTCCAATGGCGTGTGGTATATCAACACAGAGGGCTGCTTAAGCAATGTTTCTCTTAGGTCCAAAGTAAATTATTTCTGTTTTGCTTTTCTTGCAAAGCCCAGTAAAAGTCTGACAGATGTGAGCAGAAAGATGTTTCTCTTGCCTTTCTCTCTTTCTGTCTGTCTGTCTGTCTGTCTGTCTGTCTGTCTGTCTGTCTGTCTGTCTGTCTGTCTGTCTGTCTGTCTGTCTGTCTGTCTGTCTGTCTGTCTGTCTGTCTCTCTCTCTCTCGCTCTCGCTCTCATTCTCTCTGTATCGTTTATCACCAGAGAATGGTCTGTGTTTCCATTATTTGCCACTGTTCATGACCAACCAATAAAGTTGTACTTTATTCCAATTCTAGTTTCCCTACTTTTAGTAGGCTGTGAAAGATGAATCTTGTGTTTTGCGAGGATGTGGATCGTAGCATTACCCAAGAGGACAGGAAGCTCACCTGTTTCCACAGGAAATTAGGTCAGTGTATGATGGAGGGAGTGGGGCAGAACATTCCCCTCCTGTCCAGAGCAAACACAGCTTCAAAGATCAAACAAAGAGATGAGACAGACATTCTCTGTGACACGCACGCATACGCACGCACACACACATGTGCACACACACACAGACACCCACATGTACACACACGCACACACATGCACATAACTGTACACACTCTCACTCACACACACCCTTTTCCCAGTGAATCCAGTAATTGTCAACATGTGCAATAGATCATTACCAACATTTGTTTAATGTTTTTCTGATTATACACAAGGGTTCTCTTTGAGTAAGAAATCGTCTGAGTTGATGTAGTGTATATGAAGAGCCAGCTCTAGCCTTTTGGGGGCCCTAAGCAAGGTTTAGTTGCAGTTTTAAAGCAAGTTTTCTGCATTTCTACACATTTTGCCATGGGGCAGAGACATTTTTGCAGTTTTAAAGCTAATTTCCTGAAGTTCTACCCATTTTGCCATTGGTTGGAGAGAAATCTTGGCAATTTGATGACACATTTCATGCAATTCTATCCATTTTGCCATGGAGCATAGAATTGTTTGTAGTTTTAAAGCACATTTCCTGCAATTCTACACATTTTGCTATGACTTATGCCATGTTAATGATATCTGAGTGAGCAAGACTAACAAAATCAGTGGGGGCCCACTGGAGGTCAGGGCCCCTGGGCGCGTTGGTATTCGGCCATGATTACTACAAATTTAGATAACTGGCAAGACTAACTTACCAATCAAAAGATTGTTAGCTGACATGGCTAATTGAGTGACTGACAAAACAAGAGAAAAACTGCTGATACACAATCACATTTCAAACTTGCACCTTGTCTATTCTACTATTCTAACTCTCAATAGTAAGTTGAGACCCCGACTGAGTTTTTGGTCGGGGGCCCCTTTGCGGCCGGGGGCCCCTTAGCGGCCAGGGGCCCGAAGCGACCACTTATGCCTGGAGCCGGCCCTGTGTATATTTCAAAAATAATTGCTACCTCATGTTTATTAAAATACAATTTCTTGGATGAGTTACACTGGAAATATTTCAAATTACATTCTGTGCTGTATGTAAATCGATCGTGACGAGTAGATGTAATTGTTTTCAGTTCATCTAATTGAATTGTACGTTATGAAAAATGTTGGTACATTAGCATGAAATATAATGACAGCTATAGGGCTGGCTAGCCTATACTAATATGATCATGGATGTACAAAATTACTGATCAGCAAGATGCAGACATGGGTCTAAATTCATAATAAATACGCCTACTCTCTAAATATAATATTCCTTATAGAGCAGAAGCATTCTACATAGAAGGAATTATGAGTAATCTGTATTACATTTGATAAACATGATTTCCATTCCTGTTTCCTGGTAGGCTACAATGTTTGTTGATGTTTCATGTTTGTATTATGCTGATCAGTTTTCTGTAATATTCTTGTTACTTACAACCTAAACCTATAATGCAATTCTGTCACAATATATATTTTCCACACAGACATAAGCCTATATAATTGAACGGCAGTTGAGGCAGAGAGTCACCAATCTAAGTCTCCAATCTTAAATTCCCTGTAATCTCTACAGCATCCTGTACACTCACTGTTTGCCTGCAACCAAGGTCTGCAAGGTATCTTGACGTGTCTTTATCTTAATGGTTTGCGTGATAAACAGATAACACAACAACAGTTGGTTCTGGTCAACTTCAGAAAAAGTTAAGTCTGCTGAAATGCAGGATCCTCTGCAAAGACAAGCCAAACTGTAACCTAGTTCCCAGGCTCAATTGCTAACTGGCTGGGGACAAGATTAGCCAGACTCCAACTCACGTCTTGTACTTTAGTGTGAATTCTGTGCTCTATTTGCTTTCTAAACCCCTGTTGTGATGAAAAAGTCCCAGATGATGTTTGTATGATTCACTAACTTCTCAGGAATATAATTGGCAGGGCCGGCTCCAGGCATAAGCGCCATAAGTGATCGCTTAGGGCCCCCAGCCGCTAGGGGGGTCTCAACTTACTATTGAGAGTTAGAATATTAGAATACACAAGGTGCAAGTTCAAAATGTGGTTGTGCATTAGCAGTTTTTCTCTTGTTTTGTCAGTCACTCAATTAGACATGTCAGCTAACAATTTTTAGATTGGTAAATTAGTCTTGCCAGTTATCTAAACTTGTAGTAATCATGTCCGAATATCAATTTCCCCAGAGGCCCTGACCTCCTGGGGGCCCTCATTGATTTTGTCAGTCACTCTCACTCAGATAACATTAACATGGCATAAGTCATGGCAAAATGGATAGAATTGCAGGAAATTAGCTTTAAAATTGCAAAACCCACAGCCCAATGGCAAAATGAGTAGAATTGCATGAAATGTGTCATAAATTGCCACATTTTCTCTCCACCCCATGGCAAAATGTGTAAAACTGTGACAAGGTGAGGTAGGACACAGGAGCAGAGAAGAGAACCAGAAGAGGACCCAGTGGTTTAGAATAAACGTAACTACTTTACTGGGAAAAAGTTCAACAGTAGGTACAAAGTAAAACTTGGGAAAACAACAAACACTATGACTCGATAACTCACTCAGGAGACAACCGCACATGTCAAACAAATCAAGCTTCTGCAAAGGGTAACAGAAAACACACCTCTCTAAAAGGAAATCATAATTAGTAACTGAAAACACCTGTGTCATTAGTCTCTAGGGCGATGGTGACAGGTGGAACCATGACAAGAACTGTAGAAAACTTGCTTTAAAACTGCAAACATTTCTCTCTGCTCCATGGCAAAATGAGTAGAGAAAAAAAAAAGTTGCATTACATTTGTTATAAAATTACTGCATTTTCTCTTCGCCCCATCACAAAATGTGTAGAATTGCAGAAAACTTGCTTTAAAACGGCAACATTATCTCTACGCCCCATGTCAAAATGTGTATGACTGCAGGAAATTAACTTTAAAACGTAAATATTTATCTCCACCGTCAATAGTGAGGCCTCCCAAAAAATGTGCCCGCTTGTACACAACTCCCCTCTTTCTACACAGCCACACATCCTCTGCTCTTCTTCTAAATAGATAGAAATAGATAGAAACAGATAGAAACTGATAGAAACAGATAGAAACTGATAGAAACTGATAGAAACAGATATAAATTGACAGAAACTGATAGAAACAGATAGAAACTGATAGAAACCAAACATAGATCCATTAAGACAAGGGCCGGGATTCAATCGATAGTGCTTTGTCGACAATGCGCCATTTAAAGATAATTTCCGATTGAGCCGACATATGCAGTGTTTACCGTGAATGCGTTCTCCGCAAACACGGGCACATTGCCTTTTAAAAGGTGCATTGTCGACAAAGCGCAATGTAATTGAATCCCATCTGAGGTATTTTTTCATTATGACACTTTGAAAAAGCGATGTTTTACCACGTACAAGACTCCCAGCTTTCGTTTCTGTTTTTGCTATTTTGCCGGTTAATGAATGTGTGCCTGAAGCAAACAGAAAGAGAGGCAAAAAGAAAGATGAAATTGCAACAATTATTTTTGATGAGACACTTGGCATCTCGTTTATTTGGACAATGGTGTAACGGTATCCTTGTAGGTAGCTGTTTTGTTCTTTTGTTTTGATTTATTCTGAGTGTCGAATGGCAAGTGGGTGGAAATGACGGCCAACACCAAAATGGAAACATCAGAGAAGACGAAAGACACGTGACTGAAAGAAGAAAGAGAGAGAGAGATGGGGAGCGAGAGAAAGAGAACAAGAAGAAGAAAGAGGGAGAGAGAGAGAGAGAGATGGGGGAGAGAGAGATGGGGAGAGAGAGAGAGAGATGGGGGAGAGAGAGATGGGGAGAGAGAGATGGGGGAGAGAGAGATGGGGAGAGAGAGATGGGGAGAGAGAGAGAGAGAGATGGGGAGGGGGAGAGAGAGATGGGGAGAGAGAGAGAGATGGGGGAGAGAGAGATGGGGAGAGAGAGAGATGGGGGAGAGAGAGATGGGGAGAGAGAGAGAGAGAGATGGGGGAGAGAGAGATGGGGAGAGAGAGAGAGAGATGGGGGAGAGAGAGATGGGGAGAGAGAGAGAGGGAGATGGGGGGGAGATGGAGATAGAGAGAGATGGGGGAGGTCTTTTGGATGTTCTGTGCCATGTTTGTGGTTCAGAAAGAGTTTTCGGTTAAGTTAGTTTTTTGTTTTCATCTTTATCTCCAAAAACCTGCAAATTGATCCTAGCGAACACTGATGACTGATCAGTACAGCTGAGACATACTGTACAGTACACAACTCCCCTCTTTCTACACAGCCACACATCCTCTGCTCTTCCTCTCACGAAACAGATAGAAACTGATAGAAACAGATAGAAACTGATAGAAACTGATAGAAACTGACAGAAACAGATAGAAACTGATAGAAACAGATAGAAACATATAGAAACAGATAGAAATGGATAGAAACAGATAGAAATGGATAGAAACTGATAGAAACCAAACATAGATCTATTAAGACAAGGGCCGGGATTCAATTGATAGTGCTTTGTCGATAGCGCCATTTAAAGGTAATTTCCGATTGAGCCGACATATGCAGCGTTTACCGTGAATGCAGTCTCCGCAAATGCGGGCACATTGCCTTTCAAAAGGTGCATTGTCGACAAAGCGCACTGTCATTGAATATCATCTGAGGTATTTTTTATTATCCTATAAGAGACTTTGGAAAATCAATGTTTTACCACATACAAGACTGCCAGCTTTCGTTTCTGTTTTTGCTATTTTGCCGGATAATGAATGTGTGCCTGAAGCAAACAGAAAGAGAGGCAAAAAGAAAGATGAAATTGCAACAATTATTTTTGATGAGACACTTGGCCAGGGGCGGTGTGTTCATTAGGGCGATATGGGCGACGCACTGCCAAACGGGAAAAGGAAGGGATTTTTTTTCTAATCAATTATATCACGGCAACAGTAGTTATCAGTGTTCTAATCTAGACGTCTGATCTGCCACTAAATGTCCAATCAGGCTAAAGTCGTGCTTCAAATGGCCCCGCCCCTTTTGGGGCGATTTCAGTCAGGTTGAAAATCGCCCAGGAGTCTCTCATAGACTATCATGTAAAATCATTTTTTTTTCAAATATCAGAGCTTTCAATACAATCTCTATGGGTTCCGGGAGGGCTTGCACTTACGCGCTTTCGTCATACGTAACATAAGTAACCATGAACATAACTAAGAAAAGAGCGGGTAGCAGCGTCAATCAATTCACGTACAACTGTCAAGATGGCTAGCTTTGCGAGGCAAAGATGAAACTGAGGGCTCCACCAACCCTGGTATTTTTCTTGGACTTGTCAACTTTGTGGCACAATTAGATGAGGTGTTTGATGACCATCTTAAAAATGCTAAAGTTTTCAAGAGCACATCAAAAACCATTCAAAACGAGCTACTGGAGTGTATGCTAGCGGTCATGAGGGAACATATTGTGGAGGAGGTGAAGTCGGCGAACTTCGTAGCTATCCAAGCTGACGAGACCACGGACGTTTCTACACAGACACAGCTGGTGCTTGTGCTGAGGTACATAGATAGCAACCACAAAGTGCAGGAGCGCTTTTTTGAGTTCCTTCCCATCTCGGAATCAACCTCAGTCTCAATCGCCAGTGTGCTTTTGGAGAGACTGAACGGTCTTTTTGCCGACGACGAGAAAGTCAAACTCATTGCGCAAGCTTACGATGGATCCAGTGTGATGAGGGGAGAGAAGGCTGGTGTGCAGCAAAAGGTGCGTGAGCATTTCAAGAATGCCCATTACGTGCATTGCTATGCGCATCAGCTGAATTTGATCATGCAGCAAGCTAGAACAGTTTCAGTACAAGTAATGTAGCCTCTCTCTCTCTTTGTCCCTCCCTGTCTGTCTCTTTAACACACACACGCCCAAATCAGTTCACAGTTGATGTTGTTTAAAATTGTTATTTTTCATTTAAAAAAAAGTAAAAAAAAAAAAAAAAATCTGTTCATGTTCATTTTTACAAATCTATACAATTGGCCAGAATATGGTTGTTCATATTTACAAATCTATACAATTGGCCAGAATATGGTTGTTCATTTTTACAAAGCCATACAGATAGCTGTGTTTACCTTTTCTATAAATTATTTTCAAATTCTGTTTTCAGGCAAAATGTCTATCACTGTTCATTTTCACAAATCTATACAAGAGGGCAGAATATGGAAGTCTATAAAAATTTCTTATTACCAATAACTTGCATCAATGTTTTCAGTAGCCTCTATCAAAAGCTCCTGCTTGCTTGTTGTGAATTATGCTCAGGTGCACATATTTCCAATTCAACCATGAGGCCTTTTTGAAGCAAGTAATGTGTATATCAGTATTGACTTATATGCTGCCCCTGTCTTCATGTTGTTGCTGGACATATCTTTTTTTAAATGTGTGTAGGTCACCTAAATCATCAGAAAAATTGCCCCCCCCCCTGAGAATTTTTTCAGGAGCCGCCACTGCACTTGGCATCTCGTTTATTTGGACAATGGTGTAACGGTATCCTTGTAGGTAGCTGTTTTGTTCTTTTGTTTTGATTTATTCTGAGTGTCGAATGGCAAGTGGGTGGAAATGACGGCCAACACCAAAATGGAAACATCCGAGAAGACGATAGACAGGTGACTGAAAGAAGAACAAGAGAGAGTGAGATGGGGGAGAGAGAGAGAGATGGGGGAGAGAGAGAGATGGGAGAGAGAGATAGGGACAGAGAAAGAAGTAGAAGAAGGTGTTACCAGAAGAAGACGATTAAGAAAGACAGAGAGAGTGAGAGAGGGGGGAGAGAGAGAGAGAAAGAGGAGAAGAAGAAGAAGATTAAGAAAGAGGGAGAGAGAGAGGGGAGAGAGCGATATGGGTAGAGATGAAGATACAGAGAGATTGGGGAGGTGTTTTGGATGTTCTGTGCTAAGTTTGTGGTACAGAAAGATTGTTTATCTTCTTTTCTTTCTACAGTGTGATAACAGGTTACAGAGATATGGTCTGTTAAATGCACAGGGAGGTGATAGCTCCAGGTCAGTGCAGGTAGTGTAAACACACATGCGCGCAAGCACACACACTCATACACACACTGTTTAGCAAAGAAAACACTCAAATTCTATATTGTGATACACATACCTATTAACCAGTCTGAAGTTTAATAGCTCTACATGTTTGACTTTTTAAAAGCTGGTTAGTTTCGGTTAGGTTTTATGTGTTTATCTACCAGAGCTCATTTAATTCAGAGGAATGCAAGAGAAGACAGGTATGTGATGGGGCGCTGGTGGATGCCAAAACACTGAACTGAACTATAAAGTTTGTTTTTCATTATGGTCACAAATATTTCTGCATTTCTAAGCAAGATATTGTGTTCACAAATACCCTCCAATACGTATGTATTTGGACAGGGAGGCTACATTTTAAATTGAGCTCTATAATCCAGCATTTTGGATTTTAGATCAAATGTATCATATGAGGTGACAGTACAGAATGTCACATTTTATTTGAGGGTATTTTCATACATACAGTGAGGGAAAAAAGTATTTGATCCCCTGCTGATTTTGTATGTTTGCCCACTGACAAAGAAATGATCAGTCTATAATTTTAATGGTAGGTTTATTTGAACAGTGAGAGACAGAATAACAACAAAAAAATCCAGAAAAACGCATGTAAAAAATGTTATAAATTGATTTGCATTTTAATGAGGGAAATAAGTATTTGACCCCTCTGCAAAACATGACTTAGTACTTGGTGGCAAACCCCTTGTTGGCAATCACAGAGGTCAGACGTTTCTTGTAGTTGGCCACCAGGTTTGCACACATCTCAGGAGGGATTTTGTCCAACTCCTCTTTGCAGATGTTCTCCAAGTCATTAAGGTTTCGAGGCTGACGTTTGGCAACTCGAACCTTCAGCTCCCTCCACAGATTTTCTATGGGATTAAGGTCTGGAGACTGGCTAGGCCACTCCAGAACCTTAATGTGCTTCTTCTTGAGCCACTCCTTTGTTGCCTTGGCCGTGTGTTTTGGGTCATTGGCATGCTGGAATACCCATCCACGACCCATTTTCAATGCTCTGGCTGAGGGAAGGTGGTTCTCACCCAAGATTTGACGGTACATGGCCCCGTCCATCGTCCCTTTGATGCGGTGAAGTTGTCCTGTCCCCTTAGCAGAAAAACACCCCCAAAGCATAATGTTTCCACCTCCATGTTTGCTGGTGGGGATGGTGTTCTTGGGGTCATAGGCAGCATTCCTCCTCCTCCAAACACGGCGAGTTGAGTTGATGCCAAAGAGCTCCATTTTGGTCTCATCTGACCACAACACTTTCACCCAGTTCTCATCTGAATCATTCAGATGTTCATTGGCAAACTTCAGACGGGCATGTATATGTGCTTTCTTGAGCAGGGGGACCTTGCGGGCGCTGCAGGATTTCAGTCCTTCACGGCGTAGTGTGATACCAATTGTTTTCTTGGTGACTATGGTCCCAGCTGCCTTGAGATCATTGACAAGTTCCTCCCGTGTAGTTCTGGGCTAATTCCTCACCGTTCTCATAATCATTGCAACTCCACGAGGTGAGATCTTGCATGGAGCTCCAGGCCGAGGGAGATTGACAGTTATTTTGTGTTTCTTCCATTTGCGAATAATCGCACCAACTGTTGTCACCTTCTCACCAAGCTGCTTGGCGATGGTCTTGTAGCCCATTCCAGCCTTGTGTAGGTCTACAATCTTGTCCCTGACATCCTTGGAGAGCTCTTTGGTCTTGGCCATGGTGGAGATTTTGGAATCTGATTGATTGATTGCTTTTGTGGACAGGTGTCTTTAATACAGGTAACAAACTGAGATTAGGAGCACTCCCTTTAAGAGTGTGCTCCTAATCTCAGCTCGGTACCTGTATAAAAGACACTTGGGAGCCAGAAATCTTTCTGATTGAGAGGGGGTCAAATACTTATTTCCCTCATTAAAATGCAAATCAATTTATAACATTTTTGACATGCGTTTTTCTGGATTTTTTTGTTGTTATTCTGTCTCTCACTGTTCAAATAAGCCTACCATTAAAATTATAGACTGATCATGTCTTTGTCAGTGGGCAAACGTACAAAATCAGCAGGGGATCAAATACTTTTTTCCCTCACTGTATATATATATATATACATATATATACATATATATACACATACATACACATATATATATATATATATATATATATATATATATATATATACACATACATACATATATATATATATACATACATACATATCCTTTAAAAAATATATTTTGCCCTTTATTACTTTCCAACCCCACCATCCCTTCCCTAATTGGAGTAAACTAGTGAACAACAATGCTTAGGCCTCTACTTAATGCTTATACATACTATATACATTTTATGGACACAGTCAATAATTATATTTTGTTTGTTTTTACTCCTGAACTTCCTCCGATCATTTTCATGATGTCCATCTGGTATGCTTCTATATGCCATATCTTTCTAACTACTTGGTAATGGTAATTGTTGCTTTGTTGTAGCCTCTGTAACTTTCTCACTCATCATTATTCATGATTCATTCATGCTATTATCAGGATTGATTGGAGTGTTCAGAAACATCTTATCTACTCACTTAGAAATAAAATTACTCCAGTCATCATTCACCATTCAGTTCCTATTGGGCATAACATGACCCAAAACACAACCAAAACAAACTGCAAATGCACCCAATGAGTTTGTAGAGTCACAAGCTTGATGTAGTCATTGCGTGCTAGGAATATATGACCAAATACTCAACTTTTGACTACTTTGGTACACTATAAGTGAAATTTGTCAAAATACTTATGATCTATAAAGTGCTTTCATTTCTAAACGGTAAATCCGATATGTATGAAAATACCCTCAAATACCCTCAAATAAAAGGTGATATTCTGTACTGTCACCTCATATGAAACATTTTATCTCAAATCCAAAATGCTGGAGTATAGAGACAACATTTCTGTCCAAATACATAAGTAGGAGAGTGTAGACAGTCTGAAAAGTCATGGAGATAAATTAGTGGAAAGCTGAAATGCAGTTGATGCTTTGGTAGATTTAGACGGACTTGTGTATCAGGTTTTCTGAATCCCTGACAATCAAGTGAACTGTATATATACTCATATATTTACTGAGTAATGTTGTTCTCTTTTACAATGCCAGCATGCAAAGTAAAATCCCAACCTGGTGTCCCAAAAGGTTTCAGGAACACAATGTAAATATGAACCTGTTATGTCAGCCAGAGTCAGGACTGAAACAGAGCAAACAGCTGGGCTCATACATGCAGTACTTGTAGTCACTGAGCCATGTAGCTATAACAGCCTAGAGAAGGGCCAACAAGGCATGGTTTAGTTTGGTGATGAATCTTACAATGTACACACATACACGCACAAGTGCACAGTGTAGACCACACACGCATGCACTCACACACGCACGCACGCACACACACACTCTCTCTCTCACACTGAAGGAAGGCAGAGGGATGTAAAACTCATAATGTGTTCTCTGAGCTGCCGGAGGGAAATACTTTAACATTGTTGAGACTTGTTCCTCTAAAGCTTATGTTAAAACCGCACATGAAAGCGTAAAGATGATTATGAGCATAATTTCAGCCATAACTGTCTGTCTCTGCCTCTTTATGACTGTTCCCAAAGGGTTGTCCTAGATTAAACTCCATGTCCTAAACAACATGTCACCTCCAAGGAAAGAGCTCTCATGCACATACACACACACACACACACACGAGCATGCATGCACAGAAACATGTGAGAAGACAAGGAAAAGAGAAAAGACAACTGCAGTCTAATCTTTTCGTAACTTGAGAAATATTGAGTTTTGTCAAGTGCCATTGAGTTATCTCAATTGCTGTAGAATCTCAAGCACTCGTCCATTCCAAATGTGTAGTGACTCCTATAGGAAGCCTGATGAATGTGTGTACATCAGTAAACGCCTCTTAAGTCTCTTCTAATGTTTCTTCTGACTCAGAAACAGGAAATGTTGGGCCTCCCGAGTGGCGCAGCTGTCTAAGGCACTGCATCGCAGTGCTTGAGGCGTCACTACAGACACAGGTTCGATCCCGGGCTGTGTCGCAGCCAGCCGCGACCGGGAGACCCATGAGGCGGCGCACAATTGGCCCAGCGTTGTCCGAGTTAGGGGAGGCCGGCCGAGATGTCCTTGTCCCATCGCGCTCTAGCGACTCCTGTGGCGGGCCGGGTGCATGCATGCTGACACGGTTGCCAGTTGTACGGTGTTTCTTCTGATACATTGATGCGGCTGGCCTCCGGGTTAAGCGAGCAGTGTGTCAAGAAGCAGGGTTGTGTTTCGGAGGACGCATGGCTCTCGACCTTCGCCTCTCCCGTACAGGAGTTGCAGCGATGGATGGGTCAAGACAGTACTACCAATTGGATTTCATGGGGTAAATACAAAATTTTGGAAATGTTGTCTTCTCTTGGATGAGCGAAAGGGTCGAATGCCTGAGACTTCCAAGAAATGCCTGTGCATCTTATCTCTGAAACATACAGTCACACATGTGCGCATTGGTGTTTCCCCTCATTTCCCCACACAACTTGGTGAGATAAACGATGGCTGTCCTAGTTTTTAAAGCATGTGCTGTTGGGGAGATTCCACAGTACTCACAGTTTACACACAGTATGTTAGGCAATTCCTGGGCTATTTACACAGATTCGTAAGGCATTACTTGACGTTCCATACCTTACTGTCGGAGGTCGGAAGATAATTGTTTGATTGATCGTTTCAGCATGTTTGATGTTTAGAATTTGCGCGATTATGATTTTATGGCCAAATGCAAACATTATTCTGTTTCTGTACCTAGTATATCTGAGCTGTAACTAAGGTGTACAGAACAGGACCATTTCATTTGATTTATTGCATGAAACAAAATCTGTTGGTAATCAATAGTGTCCGATTTACTTAACAATGCAAGGTCTTTGTTACTCTCTTTTATAACATGTCATAACAAGCTACATAGCTTGGGTCTCAGCGGTATGTCAGGTCATAGGGCTGAAGTAGAACCGTTTTTTTTTGTGCCTTTCTAGATGTTACATGACTTGACCAAAGAACATGGTACCCTCAGATAAAGTTTTCAAAATAGCAATCGCTGCAGTTATCATGTACCTTTTTGTTGATGTTGTTGTTAGAATGTTTATCTTTTTCTCAGTAATCCGATTGCTGATATGAATCTTATGGAATTTTTATAGGGTCTGAAAGCGGAATCCCCTCCCACCCCAGTGTTCCCGGAACTCTGATACAGTTCTAGAACTCCATCTGGACTTGACCTCAAGAGGAATCACTCCCAGATCAGACAACATGGGAAGTATGTGTAGGAGGAGTCTGTGGGTAAGTCTATCTCTCGTAGACACACAAACACACATGTGCACACAAACACGCAAACACGCACACGCACAAGCATGCAAACACGTACATACGCACACGCGCGTGCACACACATATATATACACACACACACACACACAGGGCTGCTGTGGTCATACTCCCTGGTGTGCTCAGAGACCTCCAGACAAGCGTTCCAGAGGTTGTAATGACAGTTATCCCCTCAGGGAACTGAGAGGGAAGCGGCCCTGGCCTAGGGACCAGTCTGTTCTCGTTAAACTGAAAAATATAGCCTGCTTTCCGATTCTCCTCCTCTCCAAAGTGTGCACTCTTTCACCACCCCTCAAGGATTTAGAAACATTGGATTGGTATTTTGGTATTTTATTAGGATCCTTGCTGCTTTCTCTTCCTGGTGTACTATATGCTCAACACTCTGTCTAGACCTCTATAGCTCAGTTGGTAGAGCATGGTGCTTGCAACACCAGGAGAGTGGGTTCGATTCCAGGGACCATGCATACACACATGACTGTAAGTTGCTTTGTGTAAAAATGTCTGCTTAATGGCATATATTATTAGAACAATCAAATGCTTTTTAAATACTTGAGGGGAACGAAAGAGTGCACACTTTGGGGAGAACCTTCAACTATGTCTACTTATCATTGAGAAGAAACCTGAATCTACAATTCCTCTGTCATCACTTAATTGAAAAAGTTCACCATCATCGGTACATACTCAACTATGAAATCTCAACAGCTGGTAACTGAAATTCCTCGATAAGAATCAGAGTGTTTAGCTCAAATGATGATTTGCACATGTTGAATTTGCACAATCACCAGATGAGATGGTGAGATGGCGCTGCAGTGGATAGCAGCCGTTTTATGGGCTCCTGACCAATTCTGCTATTTTGTGTGTTTTTTTTACGCTGATCTTAATTTGTTTTGTACATAATGTCTCCTCCATCATTTCCTATGATATACATCTCGCTGGTTTTTCCAAGCATCATCAAGACCGGACGGCATCCTCTGGTAGGAGAGGTGTGTCTCTTTGTTAACAACAGCTGGTGCGTGACCTCTAATGTTAAGGAAGTCTCTAGTTTTTGCTCACCTGAGTTTAGAATGCAACTACAGGCGACAAAACTCTAGGTCACCTTCACTCCACACACAGAAATGCATACAAAGCTCTCCCTCGCCTCTCATTTGGCATATCTGACCATAACTCCATCCTCCTGATTCCTGCTTACAAGCAAAAACTCAAACAGGAAGTACCAGTGACGAGCTCAATACGGAACTGGTTCAATGACTGTCAATGGCTGAGGTGAATGCGGTGTGGGAGTCAGGCGCAGGACACCGAAGCTTAGTCCAACAAAGTTTACTAATGCAACACAAGGCACAATACAAATGAGCGGCCTCAACACAAACCAGAGGCGAGCGATTACGCAAACTCTGCGTAAATTACAAAAAACAACAAACAGAGAAAACACGCAGCACTAACGGACAGGCGAATAACAACACACAAACTAACCAACACAAAACAGGCAACTTATAGGACACATAATCAGACACAAACGGACACAGGTGCAATAGACAGACAAAAGCAATCAAACACTGAAACATCTAACGGTGGCAGCTAGTACTCCGGGGACGGCGAACGCCGAAGCCTGCCCGAGCAAGGAGGAGGAGCAGCCTCGGCAGAATCCGTGACAGTACCCCCACCCCCTTGGCTCCAGCCGTGCGCCGACCCCGGCCTCGGGGACGACCAGGAGGACGCGGAGCCGGGCGCGTGGGATGACCACGGTGGAACTCAGTCAGGAGAGATGGATCTAGGATATCCCTCCTAGGCACCCAGCACCGTTCCTCCGGACCATACCCCTCCCACTCCACGAGATACTGGAGACCCCCCATCCGACGTCTCGAGTCCAAGATGGTCCTGACCGTGTACGCCGGAGCTCCCTCGATGTCCAGAGGGGGCGGAGGGGTCTCTCCTATCTCACCTTCTTGGAGTGGACCAGCTACCACCGGCCTGAGAAGAGACACATGGAACGAGGGGTTAATATTCTTATAATCAATAGGCAGTTGTAACCTGTAACACACCTCGTTCAATCTCCTCAGGACTTTAAAGGGCCCCACAAACCGCCGACCCAGCTTCCGGCAGGGCAGGCGGAGGGGCAGGTTTCGAGTCGAGAGCCAGACTCGATCTCCCGGTGCGTACACCGGACCCTCACTGCGGTGGCGATCGGCGCTCGCCTTCTGTCGACGGATGGCCCGCTGCAGATGGACATGAGCAGCGTTCCACGTCTCCTCCGAGCGCCGAATCCATTCGTCCACCGCAGGGGCCTCGATCTGGCTCTCGTGCCATGGTGCCAGGACTGGCTGATACCCCAACACACACTGGAAAGGGGTTAGATTAGTGGAGGAGTGGCGGAGAGAGTTCTGTGCCATCTCTGCCCAGGGGAGATACCTAGACCACTCCTCCGGCCGGCCCTGGCAATAGGACCTCAGAAACCTACCCACATCCTGGTTGACTCGTTCTACCTGCCCATTGCTCTCTGGGTGGTAACCCGAGGTAAGGCTCACCGAGACCCCCAAGCGTTCCATGAACGCCCCCCAGACTCTGGAGGTGAACTGGGGACCTCGGTCAGACACTATATCCTCGGGCACCCCATAGTGCCGGAAAACGTGGGTGAATAGGGCCTCAGCGGTCTGTAGGGCATTAGGGAGACCCGGCATTGGGAGGAGACGACAGGCCTTAGAAAACCGATCCACAACGACCAAAATAGTGGTATTCCCCTGGGAGGGGGGAAGGTCAGTCACAAAATCCACCGAGAGGTGGGAGGGACCATGGTCATTGTGGAACGGGCAGGGGATGTAACTTTCCCCTGGGCAAATGTCTAGGCGCCTTACACTGGGCGCACACCGAGCAGGAGGAGACATAAACCCTCACATCCCTAGCTAACGTTGGCCACCAGTATTTCACGCTAAGGCAGTGCACTGTCCCGCCAATACCTGGATGTCCAGAGGAGGGTGATGTATGAGCCCAATAAATAAGGCGGTCACGAACCTCGAGCGGAACGTACGTCCACCCCACCGGACACTCTGGGGGAGTAGGTTCGGTACGCAGTGCCCGCTCGATCTCCGCATCGACCTCCCACACCACCGGAGCCACCAGACAAGACTCCGGCAGTATGGGAGTAGGCTCAATGGACCTCTCCTCTGTGTCATACCGCCGGGACAGGGCGTCTGCCTTACCGTTCTGGGACCCTGGGATGTATGTGATCTTAAAAACAAACCGGGTCAGGAACATGTTCCACCTAGCCTGACGAGGGTTCAATCTCCTAGCCGCCCGGATGTACTCCAGGTTACGGTGGTCAGTCAGAATGAGGAAAGGGTGTTGAGCCCCCTCAAGCCAATGCCTCCACACCTTTAGGGCCTGGACTACAGCTAACAGCTCCCTGTCCCCTACGTCATAATTGCGCTCCGCCGGGCTGAGCTTCTTAGAATAGAACGCACAGGGGCGGAGTTTAGGTGGCGTGCCGGACCGTTGCGACAGGACTGCCCCAATACCGGCCTCGGACGCGTCCACCTCAACTTGGAATGGAAAAGCGGGGTCAGGATGCGCCAGCACCGGAGCCGAAGTGAACAGGTTCTTAAGTTTACCAAACGCCCTGTCCGCCTCAGCTGACCACTGCAAACGCACCGGACCCCCCTTTAGCAGGGACGTAATGGGAGCTGCCACCTGTCCAAAGCCCCGGATAAACCTCCGGTAGTAATTAGCAAAACCCAAAAACTGCTGCACCTCTTTTACAGTGGTTGGAGTTTGCCAATTACGCACGGCCGACACACGGTCAACCTCTATCTTCACACCAGACGCGGACAACCGATAACCCAAAAAGGAGACGGACTCCTGGAAGAACAAGCATTTCTCTGCCTTAACATACAAGTCATGCTCCAACAGCCTCCTCAACACTCGGCGCACCAGGGCTACATGCTCGGCTCGTGTAGAAGAGTACACTAGGATGTCGTCGATGTATACTACCACA
This sequence comes from Coregonus lavaretus, assembly GCF_964263955.1. Lineage (NCBI taxonomy): Eukaryota > Metazoa > Chordata > Actinopteri > Salmoniformes > Salmonidae > Coregonus > Coregonus lavaretus. The sequence goes on along the minus strand of NC_139991.1, from coordinate 63,026,742 downwards.
CCCTGCCCATGCATGTCCCGGAAAATCTCGTCAACAAAGGATTGGAAGACTGAAGGAGCATTCATTAACCCGTATGGCATGACGAGATACTCGTAATGACCCGAGGTGGCGCTAAATGCTGTTTTCCATTCATCCCCCTCCCTAATGCGCACCAGATTGTACGCGCTCCTGAGATCCAACTTTGTGAAGAACCGCGCTCCGCGTAATGACTCCGTCATAGTCGCAATCAGAGGAAGAGGGTAACTGTACTTAACCGTGATCTGATTGAGACTACGGTAATCAATACACGGGCGCAAACCCCCGTCCTTCTTCTTCACAAAGAAGAAACTCGAGGAAACCGGGGAAGTGGAGGACCGTATGTATCCCTGTGCCAAGGACTCGGCTATGTAAGTCTCCATAGCCGCTGTCTCCTCTTGAGACAGGGGATACACACGACTCCGCGGAAGTGCCGCTCCCGTTTGGAGATCTATCGCACAATCCCCCTGTCTATGAGGTGGTAGCCGTGTTGCCCTAGTTTTGCTGAACACAAGTGCTAAATCCTCATATTCAGGGGGAATGCGCATTGCGGGCACTTGGTTCGGACTCTCCACCGAGGTCGCCCCTAAGGAAACACCTAGACATCTCCCTACACACTGGGCAGACCACTCCATAAGAGCCCTCTGTTGCCACGCAATGGTAGGATCATGGGCGCTTAACCAGGGAAGCCCCAGCACCACGGGATACGCAGGAGAGTCGATCAGATAAAACTGAATGATCTCCTCATGACCCCCCTGCGTCGTCATCTTAAGTGGTGCTGTGACTTCTCTGATCAACCCCGACCCCAGCGGCCGGCTGTCTAGGGCATGAACAGGAAAGGGGGCTTCTACCGGCCGAAGGGGAATTCCTAACCTATAACAAAATTCACGATCAACAAAATTCCCAGCTGCGCCTGAATCTACTATATCCTTATGCAGGGAATGAGGTGCCACCTGTGGAAATCTCACAGGTATACACAGGTGACCAACAGAGAGCTCTGGGTAAGTGGGGCGCCTACTCACCTGAAATGACTCCCCAGTGCGTGACCTGTTGTCCCCTCTCCCAGGAGACCCTCCCCAGCACCTAGCCGCAGTGTGTCCTCCACGGCCACAGTTGGTGCAGGGGACGGCCCCCCTCGGGTTCTCTCTCCTCCTCTCCCTAGCGCCAGCACCCCCGAGCTCCATGGGAATCGGCTCGGAGGTGCTGGAGGGTGGAATGGACGACCCCCACTCGGGACGTCCGCGGGTAGCCAGCAGGGTGTCGAGACGGATGGAAATGTCCACCAACTGGTCGAAGGATAGGTTGGTGTCCCTGCAGGCCAGCTCACGACGAACGTCCTCTCGTAGACTACACCGGTAATGGTCGATGAGGGCCCTCTCATTCCACCCCGCATCCGCTGCTAGAGTCCGGAACTCCAGGGCGAACTCCTGTGCACTCCTCTTCCCCTGTCGGAGGTGGAACAGACGCTCCCCCGCCGCCTTCCCCTCAGGTGGATGATCGAACACAGCCCTGAAGCGGCGGGAGAACTCCGCGTAGGTGATGGTGGCGGCGTCTATTCCCCTCCATTCGGCGTTGGCCCTCTCCAACGCCTTGCCGGATAGACAGAAGATGAGGGCGGAGACGCTCTCGTATCCCGAGGGCGCCGGGTGTATGGTGGCCAGGTAGAGTTCCACCTGCAGGAGGAACCCCTGACACCCGGCTGCAGAACCATCATATGCCCTCGGGAGCGAGAGCCGAATGCCACTGGGTTCCGGTGCTGGGAGAGGAGGACTGGCCGATGGTGATGGTAAGGTGTGCGAAGGCGTGGGCACCTCTCCCGTAACCAACCGGCGCAGAGTGTTGGACACCTCGTTCATGGCGGCCCCAAGTTGCCGGATCATGGAGTTTTGGTCGCTGATCCGATCCTCCAGCGACTTGGGTGCCGCCGCTGCTCCTGCTGACTCCATATGTGGTGTGTTGTTCTGTCAATGGCTGAGGTGAATGTGGTGTGGGAGTCAGGCGCAGGACACCGAAGCTTAGTCCAACAAAGTTTACTAGTGCAACACAAGGCACAATACAAATGAGCGGCCTCAACACAAACCAGAGGCGAGCGATTACGCAAACTCTGCGTAAATTACAAAAAACAACAAACAGAGAAAACACGCAGCACTAACGGACAGGCGAATAACAACACACAAACTAACCAACACAAAACAGGCAACTTATAGGACACATAATCAGACACAAACGGACACAGGTGCAATAGACAGACAAAAGCAATCAAACACTGAAACATCTAACGGTGGCAGCTAGTACTCCGGGGACGGCGAACGCCGAAGCCTGCCCGAGCAAGGAGGAGGAGCAGCCTCGGCAGAATCCGTGACAATGACCTCCTGTAGCTCAGTTGGTAAAGCATGGCGCTTGCAATGCCAGGGTTGTGGGTTCGATTTCCACGGGGGGCCAGTATGAAAAATGTATGCACTCCCTAAAACTGTAAGTCGCTCTGGATGAGAGCGTCTGCTAAATGACTAAAATGTAAAATTAAGCGGATGCTAAGCTACAGGACTGTTTCGCTAGAACAGACTGGAATATGTTCTGGGATTCATCCGATGGCATTGCGGAGTTTACCACATCAGTCACATGCTTCATTAATAAGTGCATCGATAACGTCGTACCCACAGTGACCGTACGTACATATCCCAACCAGGAGCCATGGATTACAGGCAACATCCACATTGGGCTAAAGGCTAGAGCCATGTTGTCATAATAATCTAATTGAGCATTTGGCTGACCAGTGGGCCACCTTACCAAGATACGCCGGCCCAGTTTTCTGATTGGCTGAGCTGAGGTGGCGCAAATTCACATTCAAAGTCAAAAGCGCACCATCAAAAAGAGTGAGACCCGCTCTGACTCTCTGTCAGTCACTCAGTCAGAACGGAAGATCATGGATCTTTAAAAAAATTTAAGGTGGTGCCTGAAAAAGGGCACAAATATCATACCCCCAAAAAATGTCTTGGGAGTCTGTGACTTTCTCACTTATCATTATTCACGATTCATTCAGGACTATGCGTAATCATAGTAGCATCCACATTCATGTAGAAGTGTTTAGAAACATATTTACAAAAAGTAACTCCAAAATGACGCTACATTATTTACCATTCATTTCTATTGGGTCACAAAATAATCTGAAACACAACCAAAACAAACAGAAAATGCATCCAACAAGTTTGTAGAGTCACAAGCATGATGTAATCATTGCATGCTATGAATATGGGACCAAATACTAAAGATACTATACTTTAATACACATTTGAGTGAATTGGTCCTATGTACACAAAGTGCAATTATTTCTAAACAGTTCACCCGATATGGATGAAAATACCCTCAAATTAAAGCTGTCAGTCTGCACTTTAACTCATAGTCATTGTATCAATTCAATTCAGCCAAAACAACCAAAAATGTGTCGCTGTCCCAATACCTTTTGGAGCTCATTGTATTCCTGTTACCGTTCCTACTTCTTCTTTTCTATGACATGGTTGTATTTTTAAAAAATATATATACTGTATGTGTATTGCACTGTTGAGGAGAGCCTGTGAGTAAGCATTTCGCAGCAACGTTTACATCCTGTATTCTGGGCATGTGAACAATAAACTTTGATTTGATGACAGCCAGGCACTAATTAGCAAAATAAGTAGTTAGGCTTTTATAAGATACAGTGGGGAAAAAAAGTATTTAGTCAGCCACCAATTGTGCAAGTTCTCCCACTTAAAAAGATGAGAGAGGCCTGTAATTTTCATCATAGGTACACGTCAACTATGACAGACAAAGTGAGAATTTTTTTCTCCAGAAAATCACATTTTTTATGAATTTATTTGCAAATTATGGTGGAAAATAAGTATTTGGTCACCTACAAACAAGCAAGATTTCTGGCTCTCACAGACCTGTAACTTCTTCTTTAAGAGGCTCCTCTGTCCTCCACTCGTTACCTGTATTAATGGCACCTGTTTGAACTTGTTATCAGTATAAAAGACACCTGTCCACAACCTCAAACAGTCACACTCCAAACTCCACTATGGCCAAGACCAAAGAGCTGTCAAAGGACACCAGAAACTAAATTGTAGACCTGCACCAGGCTGGGAAGACTGAATCTGCAAATAGGTAAGCAGCTTGGTTTGAAGAAATGAACTGTGGGAGCAATTATTAGGAAATGGAAGACATACAAGATCACTGATAATCTCCCTCGATCTGGGGCTCCACGCAAGATCTCACCCCGTGGGGTCAAAATGATCACAAGAACGGTGAGCAAAAATCCCAGAACCAGAAGAGGATTGGGAGAATGTCATATGGTCAGATGAAACCAAAATATAACTTTTTGGTAAAAACTCAACTCGTCGTGTTTGGAGGACAAAGAATGCTGAGTTGCATCCAAAGAACACCATACCTACTGTGAAGCATGGGGGTGGAAACATCATGCTTTGGGGCTGTTTTTCTGCAAAGGGACCAGGATGACTGATCCGTGTAAAGGAAAGAATGAATGGGGCCATGTATCGTGAGATTTTGAGTGAAAACCTCCTTCCATCAGCAAGGGCATTGAAGATGAAACGTGGCTGGGTCTTTCAGCATGACAATGATCCCAAACACACCGCCCGGGCAACGAAGGAGTGGCTTCGTAAGAAGCATTTCAAGGTCCTGGAGTGGCCTAGCCAGTCTCCAGATCTCAACCCCATAGAAAATCTTTGGAGGGAGTTGAAAGTCCGTGTTGCCCAGCGACAGCCCCAAAACATCACTGCTCTAGTGGAGATCTGCATGGAGGAATGGGCCAAAATACCAGCAACAGTGTGTGAAAACCTTGTGAAGACTTACAGAAAACGTTTGACCTGTGTCATTGCCAACAAACGGTATATAACAAAGTATTGAGAAAGTTTTGTTATTGACCAAATACTTATTTTCCACCATAATTTGCAAATAAATTCATAAAAAATCCTACAATGTGATTTTCTGGATATTTTTTCCTCATTTTGTCTGTCATAGTTGATGTGTACCTATGATGAAAATTACAGGCCTCTCTCATCTTTTTAAGTGGAAGAACTTGCACAATTGGTGGTTGACTAAATACTTTTTTTCCCCACTGTAGATTGCATACAGGTGGATTTTATTTAACTAATTATGTGACTTCTGAAGGTAATTGGTTTTACCAGATCTTATTTAGGGGCTTCATAGCAAAGGGGGTGAATACATATGCACGCACCACTTTTCCCTTATTTATTTTGAAATGCAACAAAATAGGAAAAACGCCAAGCGGGATGAATACTTTTGCAATGCACTGTAGACCGACAGACAGAGTGACAACAGAGGAGAACAAGGAGAAGCAAAGACCAAGTGATAGTGACAGCAGAGAAGATGCAGAAACAGACAGCACAAAAGTATTGCTGAGTGATTAACCAACATTTCGTAATTAAACAACTAATTGACCGATGTCAGTTCAATTACTTGAATTCCATTTACACTGAACAAAAATATAAACGCAACATGCACCAATTTCAAATATTTTAATGAGTTACAGTTCATATAAGGAAATTAGTCAATTGAAATAAATTCATTAATCTATGGATTTCACATGACTGGGCAAGGGCGCAGCCATGGGTGGGTCTGGCTCCCCAGTGGCCCACCCACTGGGGAGCCAGGCCCAGCCAATCAGAATGAGTTTTTCCGCACAAAAGGGCTTGGCAAAGGAAAAATGCTCACTAACAGGGATGTAAACAAATGTGTGCACAAAATAAGCTTTTTGTGCGTATGTAACATTTCTGGGATCTTTTATTTCAGCTCATGAAACATGGGAACAACGCATAGACCACATGAGAGAGGAATGTACACAACACAATGACGAGAGGGACAGTACAGTTCGTGAAAGTATATCTTATCTACTTTGAAGAACTAGTAAAATGATTTCGTCAGACAGCTCTGCAGCCTAGATACAGTGAGGGAAAAAAGTATTTGATCCCCTGCTGATTTTTTTTGTTTGCCCACTGACAAAGAAATGATCAGTCTATAATTTTAATGTTAGGTTTATTTGAACAGTGAGAGACAGAATAACAACAACAAAATCCAGAAAAACGCATGTCAAAAATGTTATGAATTGATTTGCATTTAAATGAGGGAAATAAGTATTTGATCCCTCTGCAAAACATGACTTAGTACTTGGTGGCACAACCTTTGTTGGCAATCACAGAGGTCAGACGTGTCTTGTAGTTGGCCACCAGGTTTACACACATCTCAGGAGGGATTTTGTCCCACTCCTCTTTGCAGATCTTCTCCAAATCATTAAGGTTTCGAGGCTGACGTTTGGCAACTCGAACCTTCAGCTCCCTCCACAGATTTTCTATGGGATTAAGGTCTGGAGACTGGCTAGGCCACTCCAGGACCTTAATGTGCTTCTTCTTGAGCCACTCCTTTGTTGCCTTGGCCGTGTGTTTTGGGTCATTGTCATGCTGGAATACCCATCCACGACCCATTTTCAATGCCCTGGCTGAGGGAAGGAGGTTCTCACCCAAGATTTGACGGTACATGGCCCCGTCCATTGTCCCTTTGATGCAGTGTAGTTGTCCTGTCCCCTTAGCAGAAAAACACCCCCAAAGCATAATGTTTCCACCTCCATGTTTGACGGTGGGGATGGTGTTCTTGGGGTCATAGGCAGCATTCCTCCTCCTCCAAACACGGCGAGTTGAGTTGATGCCAAAGAGCTCCATTTTGGTCTCATCTGACCACAACACTTTCACCCAGTTCTCCTCTGAATCATTCAGATGTTCATTGGCAAACTTCAGACGGGCATGTATATGTGATTTCTTGAGCAGGGGGACCTTGCGGGCGCTGCAGGATTTCAGTCCTTCACGGCGTAGTGTGTTACCAATTGTTTTCTTGGTGACTATGGTCCCAGCTTCCTTGAGATCATTGACAAGATCCTCCTGTGTAGTTCTGGGCTGATTCCTCACCGTTCTCATGATCATTGCAACTCCACGAGGTGAGATCTTGCATGGAGCCCCAGGCCGAGGGAGATTGACAGTTCTTTTGTGTTTCTTCCATTGGCGAATAATCACACCAACTGTTGTCACCTTCTCACCAAGCTGCTTGGCGATGGTCTTGTAGCCCATTCCAGCCTTGTGTAGGTCTACAATCTTGTCCCTGACATCCTTGGAGAGCTCTTTGGTCTTGGCCATGGTGGAGAGTTTGGAATCTGATTGATTGATTGCTTCTGTGGACAGGTGTCTTTTATACAGGTAACAAGCTGAGATTAGGAGCACTCCCTTTAAGAGTGTGCTCCTAATCTCAGCTTGTTACCTGTATAAAAGACACCTGTGAGCCAGAAATCTTTCTGATTGAGAGGGGGTCAAATACTTATTTCCCTCATTAAAATGCAAATCAATTTATAACATTTTTGACATGCGTTTTTCTGGATTTTTTTGTTGTTATTCTGTCTCTCACTGTTCAAATAAACCTACCATTAAAATTATAGACTGATCATTTCTTTGTCAGTGGGCAAACGTACAAAATCAGCAGGGGATCAAATGCTTTTTTCCTCACTGTATATAGGATGACTGAAGACAGCACGTGGAGCACATAATGTTAGATGGCCTGGCTGGCTGACTGCTACTGCTACTGCCTGAGCAGAGATGAGATGATGACTTTAAGGAATGAAAATAAATAATAAAAACTAAATAATATACACAACTGAAATATTGTATTATTTAATAGTAATTTCCTATTTTTCTATTGATGTCTACCCAATGTGGACCTGACAGAGACAATGGGATAATTAGACACGACGGTGGTAGGCCTGATCGCTGATGACGATGAGACAGTCTATAGGGAGGAGGTCAGTGACCTGGCAGTGTGCTGACAGGACAACAACCTCTCCCTCAACGTCAGAAAGACAATGAGCTGATCGTGGACTACAGGAAATGGAGGGCCGAGTATGCCCCCATCCACATCGACACGGCTGTAGTGGAGCGGGTCGAGAGCTTCAAGTTCCTCGGTGTACATATCACTAAGGAATTAACATGGTTCACGCACACCAACACAGTCGTGTAGAATGCATGACATCGCCTCTTCCCCCTTAGGAGGCTGAAAAGATTTAGCATGGGCCCTCAGATCCTCAAAAAGTTATACAGCTGCACCATTGAGAGCATCTTGATTGGCTGCATCAGCACTTGGTATGGCAACCTATTGGCATCCGACCGCAAGGCGCTACAGAGGGTAGTGCGTATGGCCCAGTACATCACTGGGGCCGAGTTCCCTGACATCCAGGACCTCTATACCAGGCAGTGTCAAAGACTCCAGCCACCAAAGTCATAAACTGTTCTTTCTGCTACCGCATGGCAAGTGGTACCGATGCACCAAGTCTGGAACTAACAGGACCCTCAACAGCTTCTACCCCCAAGCCATAAGACTGCTAAATAGTTAACCAAATAGCTACCCAGACTATCTACATGGACCCTTTTTGCACTAACTCTTTTGACTCATCACATATGCTGCTTTTACTGTTTATTATCTATCCTGCTGCCTAGTCACTTTATCCCTACCTATATGTACCTTGTACCCCTGCACATCGACTCGGTACTGGTACCCCGCGTATATAGCCCAGTTATCATTACTCATTGTGCATTTATACCTCGTGTTATATTTTTATAAAACATTTCTATTTTTCTCTCTGCACTGTTGGGAAGGGCCGTAAGTAAGCATTTCACTGTTAGTCTACACCTGTTGTTTACAAAGCATGTTACAAATAACAATTGATTTGAACTCTTCCAAACAAGTTGAAGTGTTGAATTGATGAAAGAAATGGGTGACAAGTCAGTATTTACAAATATGTTTTCACAAAATAAAAAGGAATGATCACTGCTTCATCAGATAGAGTAATGACATACTCATACTACTATATTTGAAGAAGGGAGAGTCACCTTACATCAATAATCAAAAGTCTTTCAAGGACTTTACTTTCCGCTTTCCCGCTGAAAGGTGAATAACAGGAACTTGAGAATGAACATTTCTTAAAAATGTGCTATTCCTTTTCAAGCTTACACACTATTTTATCCTATTCTGGCTTAGACACTATTTTATCCTATTCTGGCTTAGACACTATTTTATCCTATTCTGGCTTAGACACTATTTTATCCTATTCTGGCTTAGACACTATTTTATCCTATTCTGGCTTAGACACTATTTTATCCTATTCTGGCTTATCTGACATCTCACTCGCTCACATTTGTTACAATTTAATCGACTTGCAGTGAACACTGAGCCGTGTTTGATGGATGGATTAATTTCAGTGATTGAAGGAATGCAGGAATGTAAAAAGTAAATTGTGTACAAATCTGTTCTTGTCTGACTACTCCCTTCCATCTTTGAAGAGATTGAGAACAAGAGGGTTTTTATGGTTTTACAACCGCTTCAAAGACTTGGCAGGGAAGATAGCCACACTCAAACTGTCACAATAAAACATGCACACTCACAAACGTTAAACACATCCAAACAAAAACAGAAATACACACTTATACATTTACATTTACGTCATTTAGCAGACGCTCTTATCCAGAGCGACTTACAAATAGGTGCATTCACCCTATAGCCAGTGGGATAACCACTTTACAATATCTTTTTTTTTTTTTGGGGGGGGGGGGGGGGGTAGAAGGATTACTTTATCCTATCCCAGGTATTCCTTAAAGAGGTGGGGTTTCAAATGTCTCCGGAAGGTGGTGAGTGACTCCGCTGTCCTGGCGTCGTGAGGGAGCTTGTTCCACCATTGGGGTGCCAGAGCAGCGAACAGTTTTGACTGGGCTGAGCGGGAACTATGCTTCCGCAGAGGAAGGGGAGCCAGCAGGCCAGAGGTGGATGAACGCAATGCCCTCGTTTGGGTGTAGGGACTGATCAGAGCCTGAAGGTACAGAGGTGCCGATCCCCTCACAGCTCCATAGGCAAGCACCATGGTCTTGTAACAGATGCGAGCTTCAACTGGAAGCCAGTGGAGTGTGCGGAGGAGCGGGGTGACGTGAGAGAACTTGGGAAGGTTGAACACCAGACGGGCTGCGGCATTCTGGATGAGTTGTAGGGGTTTAATGGCACAGGCAGGGAGCCCAGCCAACAGCGAGTTGCAGTAATCCAGACGGGAGATGACAAGTGCCTGGATTAGGACCTGTGCCGCTTCCTGTGTAAGGCAGGGTCGTACTCTCCGAATGTTGTAGAGCATGAACCTGCAGGATCGGGTCACCGCCTTGATGTTAGCGGAGAACGACAGGGTGTTGTCCAGGGTCACGCCAAGGCTCTTCGCACTCTGGGAGGAGGACACAACGGAGTTGTCAACCATGATGGCGAGATCATGGAACGGGCAGTCCTTCCCCGGGAGGAAGAGCAGCTCCGTCTTGCCAAGGTTCAGCTTGAGGTGGTGATCCGTCATCCATACTGATATGTCTGCCAGACATGCAGAGATGCGATTCGCCACCTGGTTATCAGAAGGGGGAAAGGAGAAGATTAGTTGTGTATCGTCAGCGTAGCAATGATAGGAGAGGCCATGTGAGGATATGACAGAGCCAAGTGACTTGGTGTATAGGGAGAATAGGAGAGGGCCTAGAACTGAGCCCTGGGGGACACCAGTGGTGAGAGCACGTGGTGCGGAGACAGCTTCTCGCCACGCCACTTGGTAGGAGCGACCGGTCAGGTAGGACGCGATCCAGGAGTGAGCCGCGCCGGAGATGCCCAGCTCGGAGAGGGTGGAGAGGAGGATCTGATGGTTCACAGTATCAAAGGCAGCAGACAGGTCTAGAAGGACAAGAGCAGAGGAGAGAGAGTTAGCTTTAGCAGTGCGGAGAGCCTCCGTGACACAGAGAAGAGCAGTCTCAGTTGAATGACCAGTCCTGAAACCTGACTGGTTTGGATCAAGAAGGTCATTCTGAGAGAGATAGCAAGAGAGTTGGCTAAAGACGGCACGCTCAATAGTTTTGGAAAGAAAAGAAAGAAGGGATACTGGTCTGTAGTTGTTGACATCAGTGGGATCGAGTGTTGGTTTTTTGAGAAGGGGTGCAACTCTCTCTTATACAGCTAACAACCACATAGAGATGCATTCACACACAACATGCAAAAACATACACATCAACGCACCCACATGCGCACAGGCACGCACACACACACACACACACAAACACAAGCCCGTACACATTTACAGACACACACATGCACAAATGCACGAACGCACGCACACACACACACGCACACACACACACATTCAATGGAAAAGTGAGTATACACAACAGGATTACAAGTATAGACAGGCATTTTTTACTTTGAGTGTCCCTCAACAGCCAATAAGATGCTCTCTGGAGGGGGGTCAGACCAGCTCAGAGAAACTGAGATCAGCGCCTTCGTCACATGACCTGGGTCACACCAACGGGACCAACCGGTGTGGAGGACCGAGAGGGAAATTACTGTGGAAAGCTCCCTGGGGATTGAAACAATTTCTCAGACTTTCCCAGGCTAGGATTGGGATGTTCTGAAGCATTTTCTTATTTTATAGTCTAACAGCATTTCTTCACTAATTCAATCTTCTGTGTTCGATCACTCAAGTCATGTTTGTCTTGGATCTGCATAATGTGTGCCCTGGAAACCTAATCAGGTGAACTTCAAACGTCAGATCACATTCCATTATTATGTTGTGCTATGATGATAGAGATATCGTAACTATATACAAGTTGAAAACACCAACAAATAGAATATCACTTTAAATCCATGAGGAAACGTTCGAGATAACAGCTCCCAAATGCTTTGGATCGTGCCCTAACTAAATGGACACAGTTCGAACTAACTCACAGCATGTTTAAGAACTCTTGTGACATCCTTAAAACATCCTTAAATATTGGATTATCTTCTAATTCTGCATCAGGGAACGCACAACCATTCCATCCCTCTCTTTCAAGCTAAGCTGGGTTTGATTATTTTAAACCCATTTCAAAGACACTGTTTAATGGAGAGTTAGTGTCTGCTAGTCATCAGGAATAGAATAGCCCCTAACGTTTTGCAACTGTAACTGTAGATTACGACACATTATGGTTGATTTTTATATCGAAGGCTTCCATCACTGATGAGAATATAGTAAGACCTTGGCTCTACACCAGTTTGATGAGTAAGAATGCTATGATTACATTGGCTGGTCATTCATAAATTAGTAATTACCATTCTACTGTAGCTTGTTCATAAATAGTAATACTGAGAAGATGTTAAGTTGTAATGGATGTACACTATTTGACATTATAATATAATTATACTATACCATTTAGCAGACGCTTTTATCCAAAGTGACTTACAGTCATGCATGCATTTTTCTTTATGTATGGGTGGTCCTAGGAATTGAACCCACTATGCTGGCGTTGCAAGCGCCATGCTCTACCAACTGAGCTACAGAGGACCACCATGAAACACTTAGCTAACACTTGATTTCCTCTCTTGCCATTATCTTCAGTGAAAGGATGTCTTACATGAGAGAAAGAGGAAGAGGACAGGTCACTGTGAGCGTGTTGGAGAGGAAGTTGTCATAATGGAATGCATTTTCCTTCACATAATGTAATAATTCTCATTACTTACTCATAGCCTTCTCTGCGTGTGATGCTTTTGGTTACGCCCCTATGCCAATTTACCTTCACATCCACCCTAAAATAACAATAAGCTTAAATAAATAAACTTGGCCAAATAGCATAGAATTAGTATGTATGTATTATTAGTTTTTTTTACCAACACACTGTCAACATCCTGACTAAGGCTGGAACAAACATTTAAATATTGTCCCTCTTGCAGCTGTTTTTTGTTAAAAATAAAATGGATCTTTATTTGATTCAAACAGTGTACCATATTTGCACAGTGACTAACATCCTTTGAGCATAAACTTCACGCAGAGTTACAGGCCTACGGGTTGAAATGGAGAGTGAAGACAATGAAACAGATTATTATTTCCAAAAACCTGTGTTCCCATTGGATATCAACTGTGTTATATCGAGGAAAACAATGTTATTTTAAATTGAAACGCACCACAAAGAATTGCCTTTTACAAATCACACCCTTGTTTGCACTCAGAAAGACAGATGTCTTTGTAAGAGAGAGGGTGCTGCGTCAGTAGGCCTATAACCATGATGTTTTTCTGTTTGCAGTAAAACCCAATGCAAAGCATCAAACACCTGTTACGTGTACAAATAAACAAATAAATACAGTACACATTCAGTAGTGACATACAGGATATCATGTGGAAACAGTGTCATACAGTACAGGAAAGGTTGCAACACTCTATAAAAATATTTATGCCTCATGTGGTAAAACCCAGCTCAGGGGATGCATCCCAAATGACACCCTATGCCCTATATAGTACACTATGGGCCTGATCAAAAGTAATATAAAGGGAATAGAGTGCCATTTGGGGCGCAAGTCAAGATGTTTACCACCTCAGTGAACTTCCTCTTGACATTGAGTTTTAACATTGCTGCGGTTCGCTCTTTGAGGTTATAGATATATAGCATCCAGAAAGGACACACATCTATATTTTGCATCTTATCACAGTATGGTATAGCTTATATTTTGACTGATGCTATGATAATTATGCTTTAAAAAAAAGTTGCTATGACTCTGAAAAAAAAAGGCTGTTAGGTTTTCCGCCCCATCTATCTATTGTATATCTACGATTGAGACTGAGACTGAACCAGAATGCTGCTGGAAACTGTGTGGCCCACATCTTCAGTTTAAACCACACAGGTTTCGATTCCGTTTCGGCAAGTACATTCAGTGGTTCATCTAGAAAAAAAAATCGGGGGTTTCAAAAGTGTAATACATTAAATGTCTTGTTTTACTCACCTCAACTACGTAGTCATACGTCAATTGTTTTATCACAGATACCAAAACTGGTCATATTTGTAGGACATCGATGATAATGGTTGCCTACCATTCACACTGTAAATAGGTTTGTGTACGCTTTTTGAGACACCACAAACACAAACAATCAACTGAACTGTGACGAATTCCCCCAAAACTTAAAGATTATATTTAGCATTAAGTTCATTGTTTGGTTCATTGCCTACCAATGGAAAGATGACCTTAGTGCTAAAGATGACTTTTAAGTTTTTGGGAAACTCACCCATGACACTTTTACATCAGATTACATATCCATGTCAAGCCAGACTAGGTAGGGTCAGATCGACTAATAATTGGGTGCAAAGTTTGCACTTGTTTTTTACAGAGGAAATTAAACAGATTACAAAAGGGTCACAAAAAGGTTAAGAGAAGGATTACGTCATTATGTAAGGTAAAGTTTGAATGAAAAACAAAGTAATGTTCAAGGTTATTTTTTGTTATTTTATCCCCACAGGGAAAAAACTATGCAATCTTTGAAACTGAAATCTAGCCCTCAATGTGTGTTCAACAGTCACTAGTTAAATATAGAGACACAGGTCTTATGATCTTCTTGTTTTTCTTGCTTTGTCATTCCCCACTAATTCCTAGAAAAGACATTCCATTGTTGCCACACATATAGTGTGAACAAAATGTTATTTGGATAGCCATATCTAAACTGTGCTCTTTCCATAATCTTTATACAGCATCCTATACCACAATATGAGTTTGAACATCATATAACAGTAGAAAAAAATACCAAACAGTATACATGTTATGAACAGTTGTCTTAGATGTTCTTTAATTATCAAAATCTACGGTGCTGAACTAAGGTTGACATTGTGACTCAGAAAAGGCAAATGACAACCATTCCATCCCTTGGATGGAAATGCTTTGAATATGGGAACTTCTAATTATTTCCAATGGCACCTTTACTCATTGCTTATAACAGTGAATCATGTGAGAGGTATCTAATGTTGCTGAGTAGGCGTGCTGTGTGTGGAATGAGGAAATGAGTTGCTATCTGTATGGTACATTTACTATGTACTGTAGCTAAAGAGATAGACACTGGTGCTGCAGGACAGTCAAGCTTAATGCTACTCACAATAATAACTCTAATGGGAATTCTACATCTACTGTGTGTGTGTGTGTGTGTGTGTGTGTGTGTGTGTGTGTGTGTGTGTGTGTGTGTGTGTGTGTGTGTGTGTGTGTGCGTGCGTGCGTGAAATTGATAGTGCATTTTCCATGTCATCTCGTTTCTCCAAACCAAACATGAAATGAGTAATTTCATGAACACCTGCTTATTCTAACATTGTTTTTATTTTCTATCAAGGATCCCAAGTTTAGTCCATTAATTAATCACTAACTTGTAAAACACAAATAATTTGAAATGGCGTGGAAACAACATTGATTCAACCAGTGTGTGCCCAGTGGGTTGTGACTTGAATGAGGCAATTCAATAGCTAATAAAACAAGCATGAAATTCAAATGTACAAATTCCCCCTGTCAATTTTCAAGATATAAACCTCAGTAACAGTTAAACATTTAATTTGGGAGGTATTTCATGTGTCAAGTCTCGAAATCAGACATAAACAAATGCACGTGACATATAATTAGGCACGCCTCTCCATTTTTCATTATTAAATTGTGCAAACTCCAAACATATCGCAGTGCATATCGGGATAGCATTTTGCTCTGAAGCCTGCAGCGTCGCTGGCTCGGTCGAAGCGTGTACCGGAGGGTGTAATTACCCCTACTACACCTGTTATGATAATTATTTAACAAACTATTTCAGTGTCTCTGTGCGTCTCCCAAAATCAAGAAACGGACAGAGTCCAGGTCTGCATAGTCAGAGATGTTTATTCATTGAGAATTCTGCCATCACAATTTCAGAGTCCATCTTTTATACTCACACGTCTTACAAAAATCCCTCCCCTCTTTAGGCGGGCTGTAGTTTTCCACTTTAAAACTGCTCTCCTGACCATCAGTTCACACTCACACACACATACATACACACACACACACATGGATTCCTTAGTTATCGCCGTCACCATATTTCATACTCCTTCAAAAGTCTAACAGTTTCTCTCCTCCCTAAATTGGGAGGCCTCTTTATCTTGGTTTCTCAGTTGTCTGTAGACAGTTCTCCTTGTCCTTTGTTGTCTGGTCTAACTCTTACTCACATTGCTAAATAGTAGCTCAATGTCATAGTCTTTACTGGTCCTACACTCACACATTCTAACACATTTCACACAGTCTCAGGGTGTAATAATTAGTAATTAATAATTATTCTATCAACACCCTCGATCATTTTCACTCCGGCCCCTCCATCAGCCACGATGGATTCTACAGCTGGCTCGGGTCCATCGGGCCTCACCGCCCATCGATCCTCGGGAGGTGTGCGAGACCACTCGAGGCGAAAGAGCGGCCGCACCTCAGCCTTTGCACCAGCTGGCATCATCGGCAGCACTATGGTGAGAAACATCTCAGTTCCCGGGGGAAAACACTGTGCTATCCTGGAGCACGAGTACAGGACATTACAAGGCTGTTTCCTACTGTTCTATGACAGATGCCGGGGGCTGACGCTATCGTAGTCCATGTGGGGTCAAACGAGATTAGGAAGGCTAGCTCGGAACTGCTGAAGATTGATTTTAAAGAACTGATTCTAGCTCTGAAAGTTTCCAAAAAGCTGCCAATTATTTCAGGACCAGTAACATTGTTGGGCTGCGGCTGTGAGAGATTCAGCAGGCTACTGGCTTTACACATCTGGCTAAAAGATTACTGTAGCTCTGTAGGCATAACTTTTATAAATAACTTTGACACCTTCTGGAAACAAAAGATGCTCTACAGGAATGACGGAGTCCATCCAAATCATCTTGGAAACTGGACTCTGTCCACTCATTTCAAGGCTGCGTTGAGACAATGACTTGTCAAAGATTTTACTGAGTTACAGTGAGGGAAAATAGTTTTTGATCCCCTGCTGATTTTATACGTTTGCCCACTGACAAAGAAATGATCAGTCTATAATTTTAATGGTAGGTTTATTTGAACAGTGAGAGACAGAATAACAACAACAAAAATCCAGAAAAACGCATGTCAAAAATGTTATAAATTGATTTGCACTTTAATGGGGGAAATAAGTATTTGACCCCTCTGCAAAACATGACTTAGTACTTGGTGGCAAAACCCTTGTTGGCAATCACAGAGGTCAGACATTTCTTGTAGTTGGCCACCTGGTTTGCACACATCTCAGGAGGGATTTTGTCCCACTCCTCTTTGCAGATCTTCTCCAAGTCATTAAGGTTTCGAGGCTGACGTTTGGCAACTCGACCTTCAGCTCCCTCCACAGATTTTCTATGGGATTAAGGTCTGGAGACTGGCTAGGCCACTCCAGGACCTTAATGTGCTTCTTCTTGAGCCACTCCTTTGTTGCCTTGGCCGTGTTTTTTGGGCCATTGTCATGCTGGAATACCCATCCACGACCCATTTTCAATGCCCTGGCTGAGGGAAGGAGGTTCTCACCCAAGATTTGACGGTACATGGCCCCGTCCATCGTCCCTTTGATGCAGTGAAGTTGTCCTGTCCCCTTAGCAGAAAAACACCCCCAAAGCATAATGTTTCCACCTCCATGTTTGACGGTGGGGATGGTGTTCTTGGGGTCATAGGCAGCATTCCTCCTCCTCCAAACACGGCGAGATGAGTTGATGCCAAAGAGCTCCATTTTGGTCTCATCTGACCACAACACTTTCACCCAGTTCTCCTCTGAATCATTCAGATGTTCATTGGCAAACTTCAGACGGGAATGTATATGTGCTTTCTTGAGCAGGGGGACCTTGCGGGCGCTGCAGGATTTCACTCCTTCACGGCGTAGTGTGTTACCAATTGTTTTCTTGGTGACTATGGTCCCAGCTTCCTTGAGATCATTGACAAGATCCTCCCGTGTAGTTCTGGACTGATTCCTCACCGTTCTCATGATCATTGCAACTCCACGAGGTGAGATCTTGCATGGAGCCCCAGGCCGAGGGAGATTGACAGTTATTTTGTGTTTCTTCCATTTGCGAATAATCGCACCAACTGTTGTCCCCTTCTCACCAAGCTGCTTGGCGATGGTCTTGTAGCCCATTCCAGCCTTGTGTAGGTCTACAATCTTGTCCCTGACATCCTTGGAGAGCTCTTTGGTCTTGGCCATGGTGGAGAGTTTGGAATCTGATTGATTGATTGCTTCTGTGGACAGGTGTCATTTATACAGGTAACAAACTGAGATTAGGGCCAGAAGAGCTTTCTGATTGAGAGGGGGTCAAATACTTATTTCCCTCATTAAAATGCAAATCAATTTATAACATTTTTGACATGCGTTTTTCTGGATTATTTTGTTGTTATTCTGTCTCTCACTATTCAAATAAACCTACCATTAAAATTATAGACTGATAATTTCTTTGTCAGTGGGCAAACGTACAAAATCAGCAGGGGAT
Organism: Coregonus lavaretus; assembly: GCF_964263955.1. NCBI lineage: Eukaryota > Metazoa > Chordata > Actinopteri > Salmoniformes > Salmonidae > Coregonus > Coregonus lavaretus. The sequence continues at coordinate 63,008,365 of NC_139991.1, read as the reverse complement.
CAACTACTTTTTTCCCTCACTATACAGTTCATATGAGGAAATCAGTCAATTGAAATAAATGCATTAGGCCCTAATCTATGAATTTCACAACTGGGAATACAAATATGCATCTGTTGGTCATATATACAGTACCTTTAAAAAAATGGGCCTCACAATGGGTCTCAGGATCTCTTCACGGTATTTTTGGGCATTCAAATTGCCATTGATAAAATACAATTGTGTTCGTTCTCTGTAGCTTATGCCTGCCCATACCATAACCCCACTGCCACCATGGGGCACTCTGTTCACAACGTTGACATCAGCAAACCACTCGCCCACTCAACTTCATACACGTGGTCTGTGATTGTGAGGCCGGTTGGACGTACTGCCAAATTCTCTAAAACGTGGCTTATGGTAGAGAAATGAACATTCAATTCTCTGGAATCAGCTCTGGTGGACATTCCTGCAGTCAGCATGCCAATTGCAGGCTCCCTCAAAACTTGAGACATCTGTGGCATTGTGTTGTGTGACAAAACTGCACCATTTAGAGTGTCCTTTTATTGTCCCCAGCACAAGGGGCACCTGTGTAATGATCATGCTGTTTAATCAGCTTCTTGATATGCCACACCTGTCAGGTGGATGGATTATCTTGGCAAAGAAGAAATGCTCACTAACAGGGATGTAAACACATTTGTGCACAACATTCTAGAGAAATAAGCTTTTTGTGTGAGTTGAACATTTTGGGGATCTTTTATTTCAACTAATGAAACATGTGACCAACACTTTACATGTTGCGTTTATATTTTTGTCCAGGAGGGTTGGAAGTCATAATGTAAGTAACCTAATTTATGTCCCTCTAAGTCCCCTGTGTCGACCCTATAGCTATTGTATGACTGTTAGCACTGAGGCGGTGTGCCCTAGTAGGATGTTCGCTGTGTGCAGCTCACCCTGCACTATCAGCTCAAACGTAAATATCACTGTCATGTCTACTTCTGATAAGGCGCTCAGTAAAACAATCAAAACAATCAAGCATCCCTGAAAAGTGCTAAAAATAGCCCACATTAACATATGTAGCCTAAGAAACAACGTTCATGAAATCGATAACTTGCTAATAACAGATGACATTCATATACTGACTACAGTGGGGGGGGGGGGGAATTATTTAGTCAGCCACCAATTGTGCAAGTTCTCCCACTTAAAAATATGAGAGAGGCCTGTAATTTTGGCCTGTAATTTTGGTCACCTACAAACAAGCAAGATTTCTGGCTCTCACAGACCTGTAACTTATTCTTTAAGAGGCTCCTCTGTCCTCCACTCGTTACCTGTATTAATGGCACCTGTTTGAACTTGTTATCAGTATAAAAGACACCTGTCCACAACCTCAAACAGTCACACTCCAAACTCCACTATGGCCAAGACCAAAGAGCTGTCAAAGGACACCAGAAACAAAATTGTAGACCTGCACCAGGCTGGGAAGACTGAATCTGCAATAGGTAGGCAGCTTGGTTTGAAGAAATCAACTGTGGGAGCAATTATTAGGAAATGGAAGACATACAAGACCACTGATAATCTCCCTCGATCTGGGGCTCCACGCAAGATCTCACCCTGTGGGGTCAAAATGATCACAAGAACAGTGAGCAAAAATCCCAGAACCACACGGGGGGACCTAGTGAATGACCTGCAGAGAGCTGGGACCAAAGTAACAAAGCCTACCATCAGTAACACACTACGCCGCCAGGGACTCAAATCCTGCAGTGCCAGACGTGTCCCCCTGCTTAAGCCAGTACATGTCCAGGCCCGTCTGAAGTTTGCTAGAGTGCATTTGGATGATCCAGAAGAGGATTGGGAGAATGTCATATGGTCAGATGAAACCAAAATAGAACTTTTTGGTAAAAGCTCAACTCGTTGTGTTTGGAGGACAAAGAATGCTGAGTTGCATCCAAAGAACACCATACCTACTGTGAAGCATGGGGGTGGAAACATCATGCTTTGGGGCTGTTTTTCTGCAAAGGGACCAGGACGACTGATCCGTGTAAAGGAAAGAATGAATGGGGCCATGTATCGTGAGATTTTGAGTGAAAACCTCCTTCCATCAGCAAGGGCATTGAAGATGAAACGTGGCTGGGTCTTTCAGCATGACAATGATCCCAAACACACCGCCCGGGCAACGAAGGAGTGGCTTCGTAAGAAGCATTTCAAGGTCCTGGAGTGGCCTAGCCAGTCTCCAGATCTCAACCCCATAGAAAATCTTTGGAGGGAGTTGAAAGTCTGTGTTGCCCAGCGACAGCCCCAAAACATCACTGCTCTAGAGGAGATCTGCATGGAGGAATGGGCCAAAATACCAGCAACAGTGTGTGAAAACCTTGTGAAGACTTACAGAAAACGTTTGACCTGTGTCATTGCCAACAAAGGGTATATAACAAAGTATTGAGAAACTTTTGTTATTGACCAAATACTTATTTTCCACCATAATTTGCAAATACATTCATTAAAAATCCTACAATGTGATTTTCTGGATTTCTTTTTCTCATTTTGTCTGTCATAGTTGACGTGTACCTATGATGAAAATTACAGGCCTCTCTCATCTTTTTAAGTGGGAGAACTTGCACAATTGGTGGCTGACTAAATACTTTTTTTCCCCACTGTATCTCTGAAACTCACTTAGATAATACCTTTGATGATATAGCGGTAGCAATAGATGGTTATAATATCTACAGAAAATACAGAAATGCCAACGGGGATGGTGTTGCGGTCTATATTCAGAGCCACATTCCAGTAAAGCTTAGAGAGGATCTCATGTCAAATACTGTTGCAGTAATATGGCTACAGGTTCATCTGCCTCACCTAAAGCCCATTCTTGTAGGAAGCTGCTATAGACCACCAAGTGCTAACAGTATATCTGTATAATATGTGTGAAATGCTTGATAATGTACAGTTGAAGTCGGAAGTTTACATACACTTGGAGTCATTAAAACTCGTTTTTCAACCACTCCACAAATTTCTTGTTAACAAACTATAGTTTTGGCAAGTCGGTTAGGACATCTACTTTGTGCATGACACAAGTCATTTTTCCAACAATTGTTTACAAACAGATTATTTCACTTATAATTCATTGTATCACAATTCCAGTGGGTCAGAAGTTTACATACACTAAGTTGACTGTGCCTTTAAACAGCTTGGAAAATTCCAGAAAATTATGTAATGGCTTTAGAAGCTTCTGATAGGCTAATTGACATAATTTGAGTCAATTGGAGGTGTACCTGTGGATGTATTTCAAGGCCTATCTTCAAACTCAGTGCCTCTTTGCTTGACATCATGGGAAAATGAAAAGAAATCAGCCAAGACCTCAGAAAAATTATTGTAGACCTCCACAAGTCTGGTGCATCATTGGTACCACGTTAATCTGTACAAACAATAGTACGCAAGTATAAACACAATGGGACCACGCAGCTGCAATACCGCTCAGGAAGGAGTCTCCTAGAGATGAACGTACTTTGGTGTGAAAAGTGCAAATCAATCCCAGAACAACAGCAAATGACCTTGTGAAGATGCTGGAGGAAACAGGTACAAAAGTATCTATATCCACAGTAAAACGAGTCCTATATCGACATAACCTGAAAGGCCGCTCAGCAAGGAAGAAGCCACTGCTCCAAAACCGCCGGACAATGACCCCAAGCATACTTCCAAAGTTGTGGCAAAATGGCTTAAGGACAACAAAGTCAAGGTATTGGAGTGGTCATCACAAAGCCCTGACCTCAATCCTATAGAAAATTTGTGGGCAGAAATGTTAAAGCGTGTGCGAGCAAGGAGGCCTACAAACCTGACTCAGTTACACCATCTCTGTCAGGAGGAATAGGCCAAATTCACCAAACTTATTGTGGGAAGCTTGTGGAAGGCTACCCGAAACGTTTGACCCAAGTTAAACAATTTAAAGGCAATGCTACCAAATAGTTATTGAGTGTATGTAAACTTCAGACCCACTGGGAATGTGATGAAAGAAATAAAAGCTGAAATAAATCATTCTCTCTACAATTATTCTGACATTTCACATTCTTCAAATAAAGTGGTGATCCTAACTGACCTAAAACATGGAATTTTTACTAGGATTAAATGTCAGGAATTGTAAAAAACTGAGTTTAAATGTATTTGGCTAAGGTGTATGTAAACTTCCGACTGTATGCGATATCAACAGAGAGGTATATTTTCTGGGTGACCTAAATATTGACTGGCTTTCATCAAGCTACCCACTCAAGAAAAAGCTTCAAACCTTAACCAGTGCCTGCAACCTGTTTCAGGTTATCAGTCAACCTACCAGGGTATTTACTAATGTTGCAGAAATCTGCTGTAAAGCAGTATCCAAATCCATCGGATGCAGTGATCACAATATGGTAGCTATATCAAGGAAAACCAAAGTTCCAAAGGATGGACTTGATATTGTGTATAAGAGGTCCTACAAGAGGTTTTGTAGTTATTCCTATGTTGATGATGTAAATAATATTTGCTGGTTTGTGGCGTGTAATGAGGAGCAACCAGACACTGTGCTTGACACATTTATGAAATTGCTTACTCCAGTTACTAATAAACATGCACCCATTAAGAAAATGTCTGTAAAAACTGTTAAATCCCCGTGGCTTGATGAGGAATTGAAAAATGTTATGGTTGAGAGGGATGAGGAAAAAGGAATGCCAAATAAGTTTGGCTGCATAACCAATTGACTAACTTACTGCAAATTGAGAAATCATGTGACTAAACAGAACAAAAAGAAGAAGAAACTATACTTATGAAACAAAGATAAATTATAGAAAGAATGATAGTAAAAAGCTTTGGAGCACCTTAAAATAAATGTTGGGAAAAAAGGCAAACTCCATCATTAATTCAATCAGATGGCTTTTCATCACAAAACCCACTGATATTGCAAACTACTTTAAGCATTTTTTCATTGACAAGATTAGCAAATTTAGGCATGACATGCCAGCAACAAACATTGAACCTACACATCCAAGTATAACTGACCAAATTATGAAAGACAAGCATCATCATTTTGAATTCCGTAAAGTGAGTGTGGAAGAGGTGAAAAGATTATTGGTTGTCTATCAACAATGACAAGCTACCTGGGTCTGACAACTTGGATGGAAAATTACTGAGGATGATAGCGGACAATATTGCCTCTCCCATTTGCAATCTTTTCAATCTAAGCTTACAAAAAATGGTGTCCCCTCAGGCCTGGAGGGAAGCAAAAGTCATTCCGCTACCCAAGAATAGTAAAGCACCCTTTACTGGCTCAAACAGCTGACCAATCAGCCTGTTACCAACCCTTAATAAACTTTTGGAAAAAAATTATGTTTGACCAGATACAATGCTATTTTAAAGTCAATAAATTAACAAAATACTTTCCTCACACTTATAGGGAAGGGCATTCAACATGCATGGCACTTACACAAATGACTGATGATTGGCTGATAGAAATTGATAATAAAAAGACTGTGGGAGCTGTTTGGTTAGACTTCAGTACAGCTTTTGACATTATCGATCATAGTATGCTGCTGGAAAATGTTATGGCTTTACACCGCCTGCTATATTGTGGATTGAGAGTTACCTGTCTAACAGAACACAGAGGGTGTTCATTAATGGTAGCCTCTCCAACATAATCCAGGTAGAATCAGGCATTCCCCAGGGCAGCTGTCTAGGCCCCTTACTTTTTTCAATCTTTACTAATGACCTGTCACTGGTTCTGAGTAAAGCCTGTGTGTCTATGTATGCGGATGTCAGCTACTACAGCGAGTGAAGTCAGTTTCAGAATGGGCAGCAAGAAATAAGTTAGTCCTAAATATTACAAAAACCAAAAACATCGTATTTGGGACAAATCGGGTTGTGGGTTCGATTCCCACGGGGGGCCAGTATGAAAATAATAATAATGTATGCACCCACTAACTGTAAGTCGCTCTGGATAAGAGCGTCTGCTAAATGACTAAAATGTAAATGTAAATGTAAATCATTTACTAAACCCTAAACCTCAACTAAATCTTGTAATGAATAATGTGGAAATTGAGCAAGCTCAAAACATATTGATACAACAGTAGCTAAGATGGGTAGAGGTATGTCTATAATAAAGCGCTGCTCCACCTTCTTAACAACAATATCAACTAGGCAGGTCCTACAGGCCCTAATTTTGTCACACATGGACTACTGCCCAGTCTTGTGGTCAGGTGCCACAAAGAGGGACTTGGGAAAATTACAACTGGCCCAGAACAGGGCAGCACGGCTTGCCCTTAAATGTACACATAGAGCTAACATTAATAATATGCATGTCAATCTCTCATTGCTCTGGATAAGAGCGTCTGCTAAATGACTAAAATGTAAAAATGATTGTGTAGAGTAGTGACTGGAGGGCACACTGTATTGTGAAATCTGTTGTAAAATGTATTTTAATGTTTAACATTTTTATTACAATGTATATTACTGACTTAATTTTTGTTGGACCCCAGGAAGAGTACCTGCTGCCTTGGCAGCAGCTAATGGGGATCCATAATAAATACAAATACAAATATTCCCTCCGTTTTGGGACACTTGTACAAATGGTTGGGATTTAGCCTCTCTCTCCCTATCCCCCTTCACTCCCCTTTAATGTGGCAGACATACATGTATTAACTAAATGAACAAAGGGAGAATCTGAATGTTCACAGGTTCATAGAATTCCCATTACAGTCTTGTTGCAAATAATAAATAATTGTGTACATTTGAAGCAGATTTCCGAGTGTTCTGCTCTTTGGTGCTGATAGAACAGTAGATAGAACAGGGCTGTGGCTAACTGCGGTTACAGTTTATACACACTCTATTACCCGCTCCTTTCACCATCCATCATAAAAACTGAGGTTCCTCCCGCCGTGATGGACTATCGAAATCATGAACCGCAATTCAACACTGTGTTTTTCGTCATGGGACAATTATTGCGTATGAACTCTTCCACTCTTTTTTTCAGACATAACTTTTCAACATTAAGTGCCAAGTTAGAGTCAGTTTGTCACCTTATAGCTGATGGCATTTATTAAAAATAATAAGCTAACAAAAACAGAGGGGGGAGACAGGTAGATGTGTAACCTGATAGTGAAGGCAAGGATCCCATTGGAGGACTTTATGCATTCACATTGTTGTGCCTTTTACAGTTCAGGAGTGGCATGTCAAGGGTAACTTAAAACACTATTATTATTTGTTTTATCTCTATATCCTACCTCTCTCTAATAACTCACATGGAAACTGGAAACTTTGCAAGCATTTATAACATTATTTATTATGGGTGTGCGCAATGCGAATAAGAGGAACAAGAACCATTTTATAAAACTGCTCCATTGTACAAGACTGGGCTACGGAGTAATCAAGACCAATGGTGGGAATACAGTAGAAAACAACCCCTATATGAAATAGGGCCTATGCCTATTTGAAGTCACCTGTAAACTGAAGAAAAAAATACGCATTGTGTGGTTTCCTGGGTTCAAATACATTTCTGATGTAGAGACGTCAGCTGCTTCAAACTTACAGTGAGGGGAGCGACGACAAAGGAGGAGTTAAACACAAGCTCCGAGCAAAAACTTCCGTTGTCAGTGTCTATGTGGACCTCGCGGTGTGCAGCACGCCTGGGACAGAAACACTTCGGATAGTAAAAAACCTAAAGTTAGTGACTAACAAAAGAGAGGAGCATGTACATTCAAACACGGAGACATTCGGTTGTTATTCAAGCGTGTAACGGTTAGTTAAGACAATAGAAATTGGGGAAGTATGGATTTGCAAGTTATTGAACGACTTGGAGAGCGCGCACCTACGGAAAGGTTAACCACATGCAAATGGATTGGGAGAGGAGGACACTGGTGAAGAAGTGACTATTTCATTTCATAAAGACAGTGTGAGAGAATTGTGACAGGTATGAATAATGGCACGATGAAAGATGGGCCCCGGGAGCCTACTATCCCGGTGATTATGTTCATATTAGGAGTGGTGGGGAATGTCATCGCCATCGTGGTGCTCCGAAAGTCTCGGAAAGAACAGAAGGAGACCACCTTCTACACGCTGGTGTGCGGGCTTGCGGTGACCGACCTTTTGGGCACGCTGCTGGCCAGCCCCGTCACAATCGCCACCCGTGTGCAAGGGAAGTGGCCGGGAGGAGAGTCACTGTGTCAGTACTCCGGCTTCATCCTTCTCTTCTTCTTTCTGGTCGGCCTCAGCATCATCTGTGCCATGTCCATAGAGAGATACCTGGCTATAAATCATGCATATTTCTACAACCATTACGTGGACCAAAGACTTGCTGCGTTGACGCTTGCGGGAATCTACATCTCCAACGTGCTGTTCTGCGCGCTGCCTGCCATGGGACTCGGTAAGGTGAAAAAGCAGTTCCCAGAGACCTGGTGCTTCATCGACTGGCGGACTAACGACTCCACGCACGCCACCTTCTCCTACATGTATGCCGGGGTGAGCTCTTTCCTCATCCTCACCACGGTCATATGCAACGTGCTGGTGTGCGGGGCGCTGATTATGATGCACAAGCGGTTCATCCGCAGGACATCGCTGGGTACGGACCAGGGAGGTCGCATAGCGGTCCTCAGGCGCAGACGGAGCTTCCAACGCATGGCCGGCGCAGAGATCCAGATGGTCATTCTGCTCATCGCTACCTCCGTGGTGGTTCTCATCTGCTCCATACCTTTAGTGGTAAGTGATTTGACGCCTTGCCGAATAATGATTGCAATAGTTTGATTGATTTGAAGTTGCGCAACATTTTGGTCTCACGTTTGTATCTCTCGTTGTGTGTGCGCACTGTGCAGGAATGGATAACCTGGTACCGTCCAATTAAAAGGCACGACAAAAGTATGGGTTGTCTCGACCCTAATCAATGCAAACATTAATGCCAAGCACAGTGCGTTCTGGTTGGTGTGGTGTCATTATTTGTTGTAACACCTTTATGCATCAGCATACGCATTCATAATTGGAGGGAACATGCCCAAAATGAGATCCTAAATGCACTCCTAATCGAATAAAGGAATTTGATAGGCTTAATGTTAATTATTGTGTTATTAAAATGTTATTACTGTTATTGTTCAGCCGGTTGTCTGCTGAGGTGTTGTTAGGCCTACTGAGACTATTAACTATAATGTCAACTTCTGGCACTCTTGCGTTAAGAAACACTTCCTTATTTTTAGAAAAATAAGAACAAATAAATATAATTGATCTATTAATCTACCTTTTCCATTTCCAGTTTAGTCATTTAGCAGACACTCTTATCCAGAGTGACTTACAGTTAGTGCATTCAGATAGCTAGGTGAGACAACCAAATATCACAGCAGTAAATTTTTTCTCAATAAAGAAGTTATCAGCAAAGTCAGCGCTTTTTTAGATGGGCAGGGACTCTGCCTCAGGGGGAAGATCGTTCCACAATTAGATTTTATGTTGTTGCTTTTATCTTTAGATGCCAGTCACCAAAAATATAAGGACTAACTATAAGAAAACATTAAAGAGAACCCCTTGGGTTAATAAGATCTAATTTTAGAGAATAGATAACAGGTAGGCTATGCAAATCCTTCAGCCCTCTATGGGCTGATTTAGCACAAAGATAAGGAAGACAGGCTAAAACATGCTTTCTGTGTGTGTGTGCGTGCGCATGTGTGCACAGGGGTGTGTATATGTGCAGTGTGTGCATAACCACACCTCTAACCACCTTGAGAAATGCAAATGAGGCAAAAAAGTATACCTGTTGCCCCATCTGGGCGTAAGTCCTTTTATGTGGGAAGGGCGTAAGGCAGTGGTGATATTCAAACTTTTTTACTGGGGACCCCATTTTTTGGGGGCCAGAATTTCTGGGGACCCCACCCCAAATCAAATGACAGAACCCACTGGGCATATGGTTGAATCAACATTGTTTCCACAAATTACGTTGAACCAATGTGGAATAGACATTGAATTGACTTCTGTGCGAAGTGGGAACCTTAATAACCTTCAATTCATTGCATTTTCATCACTCTTATCAAAATTAAGACAACCAATAAATACATTTGCTCAATAACATTTTCTTTTTTTTTTTCCAATTACCTTTCTTAAAAATGTTTTTATGTTGTCCCATACAATCTGTTCTCGTAATTCTTGGTTCCCAAAAATGTGGCAGTGCAGTTCCCCGGCTTTGAATACCACTGCAGGGTGTTAAATTGGAACTATCTTCATCATGATACTCATAGAAAATAATAGTACATAGAGATTTCGTTTAAAAAAAAATCTGACATTGATTTATTTATCAAGATGAGTCCCCATGTTGGTCTCAAAGCAACACGATGGCACTGTCCTAATGAAAACGGTGCTGAAATTATCATCTAGTTGACCACACACACCTATATTGCTTTACATTTATTATAATGGTTGGATGACTTGCAACAGGTGTAAATTGTGATCACAAAGTCAGACATAGCTACGACCAACCTTAAGATCAACTCTTTTTACCAACAAGCTCTCTCAGTCTCACTACAGAATTAGATATTCATCCACGTTCTCCAAACGTCAAATGTAGAAGTGTTTTTGTTGGTCCTGCTGCTCTGTGTTGTTCAATTTCTCCAAACGTCACATTTCAAACCTCTTAAATGTAACCAAATGTAATCGAAAATGTAATCTAGGTCATCCCCAAAAGTAATTATTTATCATGAGAGGGCCATAAACAATAACTAGTAATGCTGCATACTCCAAGAAAGGTTTAAATCTAATCTTTCTGGTAAAAAAGTTATAAATTGCAGTACAAATATGATAAATATGAAATATTTTATATGATGTATTTCCTATTCAACAAAACTGTAAGAATAAGGCTTGAAATTACTTATATTTTTTATAAATATAGTATAATCAATTTGTAAAGCAACTAACTATAAGATTTAACCTTCCTTATACAGTAACTGTAAAATACATATTTGTATATTTAGTGTTAAGAGAAAATGTGCATATTTTCTAAAGGTCTCTCTTGATCAAAATATCTGCCCCATCGCTGTGAACGTTTCACAGAGTTCTAGCTTGGCTTCCTGAACTCGTTAGGAACTCACCTTTCATTTCATATTAATATTGTCTGTCTATAACAAACGGAACGTGTTTTTTGTTTAAAATCTATCAATTATTTTAGATTACTGGCTATAAATTGATATCTGAATGTGCTACAGTGACGAAACCACTCTCTCCTGCAGCGTTACAATGTAAGGATTCCAGGCATATGTTAGTGGCTGTGATGTAGGGTTCAGCCAGGAGTTGATGGACAGTTGGAAGAGCAAATTAAATGGTAGGAGGGACATCCCAGTGGTGTCAGATTTCACATCCTGCTTTACACATGCAGAAGAGACATACTTCTGTGTCCATGAGAATCAGGGCTACCACTCAATGCAAGCCATTTCGATCTACGGTGTCCACATATTGATTTAAACACAAAAAAAAATCGTACCAGAACCACGCAGGTCCCCCAAACAGGGGACATTACATCTGTTTCCCACAGACATTGCGCATTGCGACATGGTACTTGAAGGAGAAACGTAGTTGAATAATTGGGTACACTGTTTAGATTGAGCACATCTAAGCAAAATCTATACTTAGTCATGACGATATAAACGGATGGATGTGTTCTAGACAGGCAGACCACTTAGAAGTTAAATCATGGGGAACATTATTATTTTACCTACACAGCCTTTCACCAAATTGACAGGAGTTTCATGATTTTTTTTTCTGGGTGTGGATTATCCCTTTAAGCCTTCTTGAATGTAATAGCGCTCACTGTTGCCCCTAGTGGCCAGTTTTGAAGGCATTTCACGACATTCTCAGGACATGGATAGACGTCCAATTTCGACATCAATCTTGAACGATCTCCCTGATTTTGAAGTCCAACTGGTTCAACCGGCCCCAGATGTCATCAGTGGAGCCTTCTGTCTGTGTATACTTGTTATACAAGGCTTACAGATATGGATTTTATGATTTAAAAGCTCTCCCATGGTGACAATATCAACTGGACATGCAGACATAGTAAGAGCGAAAACTAGTTATGTCCATCCACTTGTGTCTTATGGGACCTGTCTGTCTGCTGCTCGGCCAGTGTCAAACATTTCCACTGAGCTCTGTCCTCTGTACAGAGTCCTATAAGCCGTCCTCTCCCCATGCACTGCATGACAGTTACAAGAGGATACTGTAAGGACAGTGACTAGAGACAGTACATCCTGCAAGCTCAAAAACAATCCACAGAGAAAATGAAAAAAATTAACTGCAAGGCACTGAAAGGATCAATGATATATTGTGTTCTATAAACCGTCCCCATGCCACATTTGAGAGTTAGTTACATGTAAGGACATACCCACTAGAGACAGTACATTTCATATGGCAAGCTTCAAAAACACCAGGGGAAACAACTGAAAAGATGAACAGAGGTCTTAAGGTCTGAACAAGACCCTGTAGTCTATAATGAGATATGGAGTTCTATCTGCCATCCCAATGCTCTGACTGAGAGCTAAGGACAGATCCACTAGACAATTCATCCTGCAAGCTTCAAAAACATGAACTGAAAGGCAGAAATGAACATTTGAAGAAGACTGTAGTTCTATAATCAGTGTCCCAGAGTTCTCTTTCCTATTGTATTTACCGTGAACAACCCCAGGGAGTCACCCATATAATCTTATTTTATCGTATAGTCATAACTAACCCTGTGCCTGACAGTTATTTCACTTCACTTACATTGACATTGTCTGAGATAGGTTGTTGATTGGACCTTTGGGAGAGCCAATAGCCAGAGACGTTCATATGATTGATGATTAACCTGGGGGTGGGGTTGTGTTTTCATTGGCTCTCTGCCCAGGCTTCTATGCCACTGTCTGCTGGGCAGATACTAGTGCTGCTAGCTACAATGCGCTCTACTGCCCATCATATGCCAACTTAACAACGACATACCCAAATAGGTTAGAAGCTTTGCTTTCATAGCAACCATGATAGTTTGTTATGTACGCATGTATATATTTTTCTTGTGCAACAATAACATGACAAGCAACTGCAGTGAAGGAAACAAGTATTTGATCCCCTGCTGATTTTGTACGTTTGCCCACTGACAAAGAAATGATCAGTCTATAATTTTAATGGTAGGTTTATTTGAACAGTGAGAGACAAAATAACAACAAAAAAATCCAGAAAAGCGCATGTGAAAAATGTTATAAATTGATTTGCATTTTAATGAGGGAAATAAGTATTTGACCCCCTCTCAATCAGAAAGATTTCTGGCTCCCAGGTGTCTTTTATACAGGTAATGAGCTGAGATTAGGAGCACACTCTTAAAGGGAGTGCTCCTAATCTCAGTTTGTTACCTGTATAAAAGACACCTGTCCACAGAAGCAATCAATCAATCAGATTCCAAACTCTCCACCATGGCCAAGACCAAAGAGCTCTCAAAGGATGTCAGGGACAAGATTGTAGACCTACACAAGGCTGGAATGGGCTACAAGTGAGAAGGTGACAACAGTTGGTGTGATAATTCGCAAATGGAAGAAACACAAAATAACTGTCAATCTCCCTCGGCCTGGGGCTCCATGCAAGATCTCACCTCGTGGAGTTGCAATGATCATGAGAACGGTGAGGAATCAGCCCAGAACTACACGGGAGGATCTTGTCAATGATCTCAAGGCAGCTGGGACCATAGTCACCAAGAAAACAATTGGTAACACACTACGCCGTGAAGGACTGAAATCCTGCAGCGCCCGCAAGGTCCCCCTGCTCAAGAAAGCACATATACATGCCCGTCTGAAGTTTGCCAATGAACATCTGAATGATTCAGAGGAGAACTGGGTGAAAGTGTTGTGGTTAGATGAGACCAAAATGGAGCTCTTTGGCATCAACTCAACTCGCCGTGTTTGGAGGAGGAGGAATGCTGCCTATGACCCCAAGAACACCATCCCCACCGTTAAACATGGAGGTGGAAACATTATGCTTTGGGGGTGTTTTTCTGCTAAGGGGACAGAACAACTTCACCGCATCAAAGGGACGATGGACGGGGCCATGTACCGTCAAATCTTGGGTGAGAACCTCCTTCCCTCAGCCAGGGCATTGAAAATGGGTCGTGGATGGGTATTCCAGCATGACAATGACCCAAAATACACGGCCAAGGCAACAAAGGAGTGGCTCAAGAAGAAGCACATTAAGGTCCTGGAGTGGCCTAGCCAGTCTCCAGACCTTAATCCCATAGAAAATCTGTGGAGGGAGCTGAAGGTTCGAGTTGCCAAACGTCAGCCTCGAAACCTTAATGACTTGGAGAAGATCTGCAAAGAGGAGTGGGACAAAATCCCTCCTGAGATGTGTGCAAACCTGGTGGCCAACTACAAGAAACGTCTGACCTCTGTGATTGCCAACAAGGGTTTTGCCACCAAGTACTAAGTCATGTTTTGCAGAGGGGTCAAATACTTATTTCCCTCATTAAAATGCAAATCAATTTATAACATTTTTGACATGCGTTTTTCTGGATTTTGTTGTTGTTATTCTGTCTCTCACTGTTCAAATAAACCTACCATTAAAATTATAGACTGATCATTTCTTTGTCTGTGGGCAAACGTACAAAATCAGCAGGGGATCAAATAAATGTTTCCCTCACTGTAGGTTTAGGTTAATGATATTCACGTGTACAGATATAAGCAGGCTGGAAAGCTACTTCAATAGGATTCAATTAGGATAGTTCAACAGGATTCAATATGGGAATCCTATTGAACACACCTACTGAAGCTTCAAAGGTACACCATCCTCATAAATACACTGAATAACCAATAACCCTCCAACCCTGTCCCTCTCCCTTCCTTCTTCCCTCAGCTGCGGGTGTTTGTGAACCAGCTGTCCATGGTTGCGTTCGACGCCCATTCAACTCCCCTAGAGAAGAACCCAGATCTCCACGCCATCCGCATTGCCTCCATCAACCCCATCCTGGATCCCTGGATATACATCCTGCTGAGGAAGACTGTCCTGCTGAAGCTGGTGGAGAAGATCAAGTGTCTGTTCTGCCGCATGGGCGGCCGGGGGCGGGGCTCAGGGGTCAGGGGTCAATTCCGCTGCGGAGGTGAAGGTCATCCGAATTCGTCCATCGTGTCCCGGGATTCGCCGTCGCTGGTGTCACGCGAGCTGAGGGAGGTCATCAGTACTTCACAGACATTTCTTTACCTGCCGGAGGGGACCGGGGGGGGGGCTAGAGGGACAGGGGGAGAGGGAAGACCCAGCCCCCCGGCTGTGGAGCGCTCCCTGCTACAGGACCAACAGACACCAGGGGGGAAGGGGATGCAAAAGGATTCCAAAAAGGGCACTTTAGGTCCCAGTATATCAATGAGGACAGATGGGACAGTTGACCCTTCACCTCTGAACAGGGTGCCATCGGACAGAAAAGACAAGACTCTACATGTGACGTTTACAGACGAGACACTGAACTTACAGGAGAAATGCATCTGACGGACATAAACACAAACTCTGCAAGAGTGGCGGATAACACAGAAAAGTCACAGAGGGGAAAAAGGACTTCTAATAGCATTAAAGGTTGGGACTTCTGAAGGGTTGAACTCATAAGGAAAATGTTTTCCTGTGTATTGTTTGTATAAAAACAACTACATAAAACAAAAAAGACTGGGAGTCGGTTTAGTTAATCAGTGATGCTCCTAGCTGAAGCATGATATCCTGTTTAGGGTTCGGACAAAATGTCAACACGGTGCCAAAGTGGATTGTAGGAGATTGGATCTATTTACATAGATCATATATTGGATCTATTCTATGTCACAGTCTTATTACAAGAATACCAATATAATATACATATACCAGCACACACATCAGTAATGAACATAAAATGTTATTTGAACTTTATAAAGACAATAAGGATATTTCATTGCACTTTTCAAAAACTCAAACCCACTGAAAGTCACTGAATGCTACCATGCTATCATAGTTCTATCCGGGATCCTTGGGACGTCTATACGCTAAACCCTAACCAAACCAGAACATTTACCTAATCCTAACCTTACATTTTTTTAAATTTCAACTACAATGGGGTAGGGACGTCCCAACGATCCCGGAAGGCAAGGACCACTGCTTACCACTGGCCTCCACCAAAACAATTGTTGTGATATACTGTATAGTCCTGAGGCTACAATGTGAACTGTGTCCCATAACATTAATTTATTTTAGAAAGTAAAAAATAAATGTTTCTTCTCTATGAGAAGGTCTAGTTAGTTTTTATCCACGTCAAATTGTTGCAAAATGGATTGAAATTGTGTGCTACATTTCAACATTTGCAAACAATTGTATCATATTTGTTTACTTGGCAGCTTCACAACAATGCCTGAAGTATAAAAATCCAGCAAGAATATTGAGCATATAATCCCATGCATGAATTTTTATCTTAAACACATTTTATTCTAGGTAGCTAGTTATGTATAGGTAGCTATCAAGTAAACACCATTTAAAGACTCAAAACAACAAAAACGAAAGACCCATTTCAGTCCATAAGAGCCATTTCAGTCCATAAAATCAATTTCAGTCCAAAAAATGTTACTTGTACTGAGCTTGTACAGATAGGATCTTAATTTGACCTGTATTGTCGCAGCAAAATAATCCTGCAGCAACAGGATTTGGACGTTTAGTCCATAATGTTGCCTAATCGGTGGTTAGGCTATTAGCTGGTCAAAATGAGGCTACATGAAAAGTGGAATAATGTTAATATAACCATGTGTTAGTGTGGGTTTTCAGTGAATTTATGTAACTCACGAAGATCCTCTGCATTTCCTGCTGCAGAAAAGAGTGATCAAATTAAGATCCTACAGCTTGTATGGTTGAAATAACAAAGGGGATTTACATTGCTGTTGTCTTTTGTTTTGTTCAAATGACACTTTATATGTGCATGGCATTACTTTCCCCCCAATTAAATGATATCAGTGCAGAACTGCAATGTGTTTTTGGATGATTTGCTTTTAATGTGGCTAAAGAAAAGAGAAACTGTATGTTTCTAATATTAAAATATTAAATTAAGGATTTCAAAGTTTAAAATGAACCAGCTCACACAAGTCTATCTGTTCTGACACCGAGCAACATTACGGTATTGCACTCCTATGATTGCACCCCCTCACGACAAATTTGACTGACATCTCATTACTACTAGGCTAACCAAACATTGCATCAAGCTGCTATATGACCATGAGAAGTACGCTATATAGAAACTCTGGCTGCCCCTCGACACCTCCATGTTGGTTCAATCCTGTCTACACTTCTTCTTAAGTAGAGAGAAACTCCCTCAGAGCTTGATGGTGGAGGAGGGTCATATTGGACTGAGCAAAATACAATCAACCTGAACCAGCCTTTTACTGACTACCTAAACTCACAACAACTTTGACTGACATTATTATCAATAAGCAGTCGTTGCATAAAGCAGTTATGGCCATGAGGAGTGGAGTGAAATACCCA
This sequence comes from Coregonus lavaretus, assembly GCF_964263955.1. Taxonomy (NCBI): domain Eukaryota; kingdom Metazoa; phylum Chordata; class Actinopteri; order Salmoniformes; family Salmonidae; genus Coregonus; species Coregonus lavaretus. Next base: position 62,990,926 of record NC_139991.1, on the reverse strand, counting down.
CAGAGCTCGATGAGGAAGGTCGTAAGTAGGCCACAGGAAAACGCAGCAAAACACATGCAGCCAACCTGAACCAGTCTTTACGACTGATCTGGTAACCGGACTACCTGATCAAAGCCTAAGTTATCAACTCAGGCCAGCCCACTGATGGCACTAAAACTAAACATCAATACTGATTACAGGATTAATCTGACAGAGGTCACAGATCATTGATCAATATCAGTCACATCCTTCAGAAGTTATATTTTTCAGAGGACTTGATCAGGTAGTCAGTTTATCAGGTCAGTCGTAAAGACTGGTTTAGGTTGGCTGCATATGCTTTGCTACATTTTATTCAGAAGTAAGCAGCTTTTTCAGATTTTGTACTGTACTGTACATCCACAAGTAAAAAATATTTGTAGCCTACCAAGTTTTGTTCAATCTTTTCCACGACTTACGCTGGGGGAGTGAATACTATAGTCCAAATATAGCATATAGCAAATAAAAGGCTAATTCAATTTGCAATGTTACTTGTAACCAATTGATTTATTTTCAATTGACACATTACAGGTAAAATGGATACATCTTCTCATTATTGACAAAAAAAGTATTACTACATCAGCTGGGTCAGTTACAGAAACATCAATATAATTCAGATTATACATGAGCATTCTCATGGTCTAAACAGTTGTTCCCTCTCCCACTATTTGTTCACAGCTCCTATCACCCCCCACATTACCAGTGAATGAACTCAGTCCTATAAAATGAATGACTGTTACTAACACAGTCAGGCCCCATTTTGACAAGCTACCACAATCTTATGCTCCAGACTTGTTTTGAGAATTTTTGTGGCAGGTATTTAAATGATTTGAACGGTTTTGACAACATTACCAGAGTTTTGCACTGTAAATACATACTCTCAGTGTGGTTGACTTGTTGAGAGAACAAAGTCTGCTTTTACCCATAGTTGCCGCTTCTTTGCCTACTTCCATTATCGTAGTGATGATGACCAAAACACATTTCCTACCAATGATCTGTTACAATGATATAGGCACCGTTTGTAGTTCTTTACCAAGAACAATTTATTATTGTCTAATGATTTCTAATGACAAAATGTTCCTGACGTGTAATGCCCTATTTAAATCATAAAGCCTCCCCTGAGATTCATGTTCTAGTATGAGGCCAGTTCCCTCTGTCAGAATACGCCTTTAAAGCTGTATTACTAGGAAATATATTTCAGAGAGATACAGATGACGAAATGGTCTTAATATGATTTTAATACATGAATCCTCTCAGAAACCTGTCTCCTCTTTCACAGCGCCTCTCTTTTAATATCGGCAATAATATACCCCTAAATCTGATAGCCTGTTTTAGTCATACAAAACCCTTTGAGTGTCCCATGAAAACAATCTTGCTATTAGAAGATGCCATTCAAATTCAATGACTGTTCAAGCTGCTAGACTTCTCAGCATGGCCAGTCCAGGCTGACTGCACAGAGCTTTCAGCGCTAGCCTGCTGCTGGCATTAAAGCCCAAGGTGGATATATTGTTTTAGCAGCTCACCCATCCCCTATGGAGGGTCATATGACACACAAATTCTAACACTCAGCTGGAATTCTGGGAATACTCATGCAATATTATTTCTCTGTGGGGTTTATTTCTCTGTGTTACCATGGAGACAGAGTTTCCCAACAGATAAGACCAGTCCGTTAGTCATTATAAAATAGCACTTCCAACTGCGACTTTATGTTGCATGAAACTGCAATTCAAAAAGGTTTATTTTTTAATAACAGCTTGACTGACGCGATTGACTCAAGTGAGAGGAGCTTTCCAGGGAGAACTTGAGACATTCCAAAAGACTAAGGGGCAGTTTCCCGGACAAAAAAGCAAGCTCAATAGAGAATCTCCATTGAAAAAGCTTTTTAGTCCAGGATTAGGTCAAATCTGTGTCTGGGGAAACCGGCCCTGAATGTGTCTAAGATAAATGGGACTGAAAGACATATTCCAAACACAACAGGATCCTTTTTTTCCAGGAGGAGGATTAACCAAAATGAGTGACTATTGACCTCTCGAGTGCCAAATTATAATAAAAAATATTTTTGGTTATGCTCAAATCCAGTATTTTAAATGGCAGTAATATGAGAGCATTGATAAACAGTGAAAGCATAACACACAAAAACAAACATTTATTTGATTAAATCTACCTCTATCACCCACAGTCTGTTGTTGACTAAAACAGAAAACCATAACGACATGCATAAGAATAAAGACTCAAAACATCAAAAACAAAAAGACCAATTTCAGTCCATAAGATCCATTCTAGTCCTTAAGTCCTTAACAGACATCTCATAGTCCCCGTGCTTTGACCAACTGATCCTGTGATGAAGAGGGTGTGTCCCCTGACCCCTCCTCCTCCACGGGTACCTCCCTGGAATTCCCCTCAGTGTCGACAACCACGACTGTCCTCTTCAGTTCCTCATAGCGTCTCTGTCTCTCGGCTACGGCAGTGCAGGCCACCACCACCTCGTCTGACTCAAAGTCGTAGTCCTGCTGGAGCTCTGGAGGGTTCAGGAGATCCCGTTGGGCCTCCTCCTCCCGTTGGGTCTGGTCCTGGGCCGCCCGTCTCTGCTGCTGCAGCCGCCGTGCCCATGCCAGGTCATCCGACCAGAGGGGGCGCTCTGACGGACAAAGGTGGACCGCTACCTGGAAGGACCTCACCGCCTGTGGAAAGGATGAAGACTTTTGTGGTATTTTCCTTTCTGTTAACATCTTTTTATTGACTTAAGATGAACACAAATGACTGGTAACGAAGGACAAATCTTTTTGTGGGGAAGACTGAAGGCTTTGAAAGGAAAGGTGTGTAGTTTTTGTGTAGTTCTGTCCTTGAGCTGTTCTTGTCTATTGGTGTTCTGTACAATGTCATGTTTCATGTTTTACGTTGACCCCAGGAAGAGTAGCTGCTGCTTTCACAACAGCTAATGGGGATCCTAATAAAATACCAAATACCAAAGCATTGACGTGATATGACCATTGGAGAAGCTTGATGAGTAAAAACAACTGTACTGTTTTGGTTGTCCCCAGGGGTCCTGTTTCTATGTACTTTGCTAGTGAATGGCCATCAGTCCCTTTCACTGGGAATGGGGTGCAGTTGTCTTAAAATGGGAATCATGGAAATGTACAAAGTTAAGGGAAGGTCTCAAATGTACCTTTATGTTTTCAAACGGGGTGGTTTGTGTTTTTTATACTACTATCCGGAAAGATTCAGGGCTTTGCATTGAAATCAGACACGTATTTATTCAATTCAGTTGATTTAGATCTTCTCTGAGAGTAACAGGAGTAGTGGGTGTTGTTGGTCACAATGCCTGCTGAGAAGAACCAGAAAACAGCTCCAATGCTATAGGGAAATCCATATGTTGACGGTTCGTTCATATTACAATCAAAGATCACTCTACTAGATGGTCTACAGTAAATCAGTGGCACCACATCATGTCAAATTGTGTACAACTAAAAGTCAAAGGAGGTCAAAGAATCTATAGCACTCTCTTTTCAGTTCCATCATCTGTAAAGAGTGAACTGTAAATTAATGTCGTAATAGATCTGTTTCCTAGTATCCCTATGTTCCGTAATAAATACGTTTAAAAGGATCAGTATGCAAGTCTGCCGTTTCTGCATACTAATTCCTCTAATTTGATGATGTGAGGAAGCGTGAGACTGGCAACAATGTGTCTATATGAAATGGTAGCTCTAGTCTATCATCAGAATGTCAGCGACAACAAAACCTCATTCCTGTCACATTAGTTTCATTACAGAGATTCACCGTGTCATTACTACGGCCTCCATCCTTCATTCATTTGACCAGGCATAAGTACATCGATTTACACATCATTGTCTAACTCTGGAGGAGGGCAAATCATACTTCACACGGTAATGGGGTAATAAATCAAACCATTGCCCTGCCAGTGGAATTATGAAATTAATCTTTCAATCTCACACTAAGTGCTTTTCATGATAATTGTTGAGTTTGCAAATTATATCTGATCATGACCAAAATGAGTTGAATACCATTAGAAATGCATTGTTGAATCCCTTCCAGCCATCTCTGGCCAAGCTCAAATTAATAACAAAGTATCTCAGACCAAACTCAAATGTGGCTGACGCTGGTTCAGTAATGACCAAGAATATTTTTTTTACATTTACATTTTAGTCATTTAGCAGGCGCTCTTATCCAGAGCGACTTACAGTTAGTGAATACATTTTTTTATTTTTTATAATCTCATCCGCCTCATTCTAACCTAGAGGCCTTGATCAGCATCAGTGTTTACACAGCAGTAGATGAATAAGATAATATACAACTTTATTTATCCCCTTGGGTAATAAGATTCTTATATATAAAATCTTAAATCAGATAACTGCTCTTATCCCATTACTCCACCCGCAACCTCAGGCTGAGCGATAGCCAGCTCCTCCACACACCCCAGGACCAAGCTTCGCTCCATGGGGGGATTGGGCTCACTACCTGGGAAAACTCCAGGCCCTGGTTATTTAGATATACACTCCTTATCCCATGGTTGGTGAAGATGCTTCCTCTTGCCCTCTCTCTAGCTCTCTCTCATTCGCCATCTCTCCTGCACACTCTGTCTCCTTGTCTCTCGCTCTCCTGCTTCTCCTGTTTTCTCTCTCTCTCCTGTTTCTCCTGTTCTCTCTACCACCCCTCTTATTCTCCTCAAGGTCCAAACGAGACCACGATGTGATTCACAGAATGGTGAATCGATTTTACAAGCCACCATTACAGGACTCGGCAATCACACCTGGACTATTATGGCCTGTATCTGTATGTTAAAAGGATGGGACTTAAGCAACTTTCTGTCTCTCTAATCTCCTCAAATACCAGTCTTAAAGGAAACCTCAGCTCTTAATAGGTCAACATTCCTGAAACGGACTGGTTTGGTTTGCCCAACTGCAACAAGTATGCAAACAAAAATACTGTAAAAGGCTAAGTCAAGCGAAACTTTCAAGAAAAAAAGGTACTCTGGCAAGTCAAGACTCATAGGGTAAATGGTTTGTATCCACACAGTTCTTTCAAAAGCACAGATCTTTCAAAGATGGAATTAGGTCTTCTGTGCTCCTTCCTTCACTCATTTCAACAACGATCCCCCAACCAAATACCGTAACCGTTTTATTATTATAGCATTATTATAGCACATATGCCATTCAGAGTCAATCAGGGCACTAGGTAAATACAGAGAGAAAGAAAGATAAATAGGAGGAAATACAGAGAGGGAGAAATAGAACAAGAGAAAACAGAGAGGGAGATTGAAAAGAGAGAGAAATGGACAGAGAGAACAGTGAACAAGAAAAAACAGAGGGCGAGCAAGAGAGAAATGGAAAGACAGAGAACAAGAAAAAACACAGAGAGAGAGAGAGAGAGAGAGAGAGAGAGAGAGAGAGAGAGAGAGAGAGAGAGAGAGAGAGAGAGAGAGAGAGAGAGAGAGAAGAGAGAGCGAGAGAGAAAGAGAGACACTTGTGTATGTGAAGCCAGAGATCTCTGCGCCCGTCTTTGTGCAAACAGGGTGCTACTCAAACATGTCAATGCACACAACATCCTGAAACGCGACTGAACAAGGCCCTCTAAATATAGACTGCCATTTTCTCCTATCCTCTTAATACCTCTCCATTATATATGGAAGCGTGTATATATTTGGCGAGCTGTAGCTCAGGAAACTTTCAACACTTCCCATTGTTGTTTTGGGTTGCCCTGGGACATTAGAGATGTAGAGATGTACACACAAGGGCAGTTTCAGAGTTCAGCTAGGTGTTTCTTCTCTCCTGTCTCAATGGCAGAGCAGCAGTCCAACTGTGATCCAGCCAGGTTTCATACAGATCCATACAGGTTCAGGCGTGCATTGTGGGGCACCTTAAGTGATCTTCCATGCCCTAGGCACTTGGGTGTGCTTTAAAAGAAGAGCAACTTTATCTCAGAGGGAACAGGGAAAAGTTAGAAATAAGAGCTCAGGGTAATGGCTGACATATTAGTGTCTGTGGGGATGACAGACAAGCTAGGGCCGTTTCCCTACAGTCTCCGTTCCGAACAGTCTCACCTCCATACAGTCTCACTACCTTACAGTAACATGTGAGACATGTACGACTCAGCCACCTGATAAACCTTGTATTGATGTCAGAGGGAGAAGTGCATTATGCACTCATATCTTTGTTTTTCTGTGCATGGATCTCAAGTTAGGTTACCTGCATCTGAGCATAAAACACAACTTGTGTGCTTTTCACACTACAGAGCCAAACCTTGCCGAGCAAACCCTAGCAGAGCCAACCAAACTGTACCAAGCTGGCCTGGTTACACATCCTCCATAGTTGCTGGAACTGTGCTCAACAGGACCATGTGAAAAGAAAATATCAGAGACAGCACAGTTTGTTTAGGGTTGGCACGACAGTGTGAAAAATGTGTAGGTGGTAAAACTGACCAGGTCCACCTCTCCCAGGCTGAGCTGGGCACGGCCCAGGGTCTGCCAGCCCTCCCACCACAGGGGGCGGAGCTTCACAGCCATCTCTGCTGCCTGCACCGCCGGGAACACCTCCTGCAGAATGGTCAGCACCTGCAGGTCAGAGGGCAATGGTCAAAGACTCTGCATAAAGGGTCATATTTCATGGAAGTATCATGGAAGTAAATTGTATGTGTGCCGTCAAGGGGGAAAAGTCACATTTGCATCCAGAATACAAATATAATAAAGCACCATTCTATTCAACTTTAGCAACAGATAAATAAACAGATATGGTGACACAGGCAACACAGGGTAACTCACAGAATGGTGGGATTCACATTGTGTCACATTGTTTTTAAAAGGTAGACGTTATATTCAATGGACAATAAAGTTAGTCCTCAACATTCATGCCTCATGCAGCTTTACAGACAGACATCAGTGGAGTGATGACTGGGCTGCAATGGGATCTCATACCAATCAAAACTTTCAAAGGAGAAAGTGACGAACACAGAAGGACTAGGCTTTCAAAGGAGAGTGTGATGGACAGACACAAAGAGGACTGTGCATGTCATAGCGAGGCTAATTGAGTTAGAGGAAGGTGATAAGAGGAAGTGAATGGCAAATGTCTGTCTCACAGTCTTCTGGCTCTGACAGAGCAGTCTAATGAGACATACTCCGATAGCTCGTCTTGCAGCATGTGGAGAACGCCCAACTGACAGAGGCTGGACTAATGGGGACAGATATTTTTATTGCACCGGTCAGAGTGTTAAAACTGAGCTATTCATGTGTAATGAAACACATCAGAATATAATTTAATGAGGGAGGGAAATGTCTCCTCTGCTACACAGCATACAAATAGAGTTCTGTGTGTTTCTGATCCCTTTTAAAACATGACTAATAAAGTTATGTAGCAGCCAAAGATATAGCAGAGTATTTGAGAACTTGGCTAAATGAGGATGCGTAATTAAATTATCCTCAGATGTAATATCATGGTTGATAATGTCAGCCATTAAAAGCGTGGAGGGAAAATGCTGATTGGAAAGGTTAAGGCTATATATAAGGATAAAGTGAATTGTGCTACAGATACTGTTGGAGTAGTGCGGGGACACGTGGTGTGACTATAGATCACAGTCAGGGATAGCCAGCTGCTCTGCTCTATGATTCTCCCCACCCCCTCCCCCCATCACATCTCTGTTGGTTAGCTAGTCTGATCTCTACTCTCATTGACACCTGGGTGTCAGGGAGGGAGGGAAGAAGGAAGAGAGGGAGAGAGAGAGACAACCAAATTACACCCAACCAAATTAGGAGAAAACAAAAAGAGAATTATGACACATTGGAAGGAATTAACCAAAAAACTGAGCAAACTGGAATGCTGTTTGGCCCTAAACAGAGAGTACATAGGGTAGAATATCTGGCCACTGTGACTGACACAAGGAAAGCTTTGACTATGTACAGACTCAGTGAGCATGGCATTGCTATTGAGAGAAGACAGGCTATGTGCACACTGCCCACAAAATGAGGTGGTGCCCACACTGATACTCCCAGTGGAGCCCAGGCTGGATAGTTTCCACGGTGTCATCACCATGCCGACCAGACCACCGTCCTCTGCTCTCACTTTAAAGCATACCAAATGTTGCAGCTGGGAGAGGGTTAGGTGAGAACTGAGAACATCCTGATGACATGGGATCACGAACACGTCAACATGCACACACACACAGTGACACACACACACACACACACACACAATCTTTGACCATCTAGAACAAAAATGTCTATCCTCTACTCACTGTCCTTGTATGAAGAGATTCACTTTGAAATCTCCAGCTGTGTAGTTTCACAGCAGGCTGTGTTTTTCATGGCACAGCTCAAGTACAAAAATGTCCTAAACTTAATTGATCACCTGTCAGAGAGCTTCCAGGAGTAACTTACTTCTGACAGTTTGTATCAGGAAGTTACAGTCGACAGACAGACTATGTTTGTACTGTACCAGCACAGAGAACAAGAAAGAGACAAAAAAGGATCATACAAAACAACATGTTCTGTGTGTAGCAGAGACAGACTGAGGCAATTGTTTTCTGGCTGTATCTTGCCGTATCTGGCCCCATCTGGCTGTATCTGGCCCCAACTGGCTGTATCTGGCCCCAACTGGCTGTATCTGGCCCCAACTGGCTGTATCTGGCCCCAACTGGCTGTATCTGGCCCCAACTGGCTGTATCTGGCCCCAACTGGCTGTATCTGGCCCCATCTGGCTGTATCTGGCCCCATCTGGCCCCAACTGGCTGTATCTGTCCCTAACTGGCTGTATCTGGCCCTAACTGGCTGTATCTGTCCCTAACTGGCTGGCTGTGGTCTGAGGACTGGAGAGTTGGAGAACAGGATAAGTGGCTGACAGCTGTGGTACTGTAACGTACCTGGGACGTCAGCTCCTACAGTAGAGGCTTAGAAGGGGCTGAGGAAGAGGAGGGAGAGCAGCAGGAGGAGGAGGAGCAGCAGGAGGATAAGTGGCAGAGAGCTGTAGTATTGTAATGTACCTGGGACTTCATCTCATACAGTAGAGGGTTGTCTGGAGTCAGCTGGATGGCTTCATCCCACCTCTTAATGGCCTCCCAGTGTCTGAGGAGAACACACACACACACACACACACACACACACAATGGCCTTCCATTATCACAGTCAGGGTTGCAAACTGTACTCACACACAAACACGTTGCATACAAGCAATCTGGGAATATCTCGACTACTATACTGTGGCTATACCAGGCTTACAGAAGACGAGAGAGTACAGGGAAGAGAACATTACAAAGACCACATAAAGCCTAGAATCACTGTTCAGCTTAGTGGTGTTGATCTCTCTACGTGCCTCACCTGTTTGATGCCCCACCAGCGTGAACAGACGGAGCTATATTGAGCCATGACAAACAGCATAACATCAGACTCATTGTTGTGTTAATGTAAATGTAAATGTAAATGTGTTAAAGTGTTCTGATGTGGATGGGCAGCAAGATCATAAGAAGTATTGTTAAGCCCTTGATACAACTATCTGGTTAAGAGTTAGTCTGACGTCTGTCTTGGAGGCTGAATGACCCACTACTGACAGATAGACGGATGGACAGACAGACATACAGATGAGGATCAGCCAACAGACTGATGCTGTAACCCAACACCAATGCCCACAGATAGCCTTCAGTTTTATTAACCTTCATTGTGGAACGCAAACACACGCACTCACTGTATGAACAGCTTACGATTGATAAAGAAAATCCAATAAAGGTTATGAAAATCAGACACTCCCTGTGTGGTTGTCCCTCATCTGAGGAGAATATTAAATGTATTATTAAAGGGATTGTTAGCTTTTAAATACCATATGATATCAGTGGTAATCTATGGTTCAAGAGGAGTTACTTCAGCTATATTTATTGTCTGCTGTAGTGTCGATGTGGCTATCAACCCATCTTCTTCACCGGTCATTCAACTAGGACTCCGAAAGGAAATGGTTAAAAGAATCTTGAGTTAAACTAGCAATTCAGAGATGACTACCATTGGCCGTCTTTCCACAGTGATTCAAGTTTTTCCACCGTGATTTATTCATTTTTCGAGGATATCTTTTGTACCTGCTTAGAAACATTGGATGTGCGAATAAAACCAAGCCAGCAGCACCTGTCCCGAGTCCCTTCTCTACTCTAGCCACAGCAAACATACCCAGAGGTAATGTGGTGTAGTGTACAGGCCTGAAATAAACCTGTGAGGTAGCTATGATCTCACCCCCTCCACAGCAGGTCCAATGGATGTACACACAGACTGCACAGTCTGCCTGGCCTTAGTGGCCTAGGCCTTCCTGAGGAGTGAGGACATCTGTCTGTCTGGACATCTGTACGTCTCTCTGTGTCTCGTCTGAGTAGCAGGAGCAATGTGCTTTCTTACCAGCTTTAATCAAGCATTCTGCAAAAACATTAAAATTATAATTGCCAATTCAAACTTTGCATCTATTACAGTTTGGTAATTGGTATTGGAGTGTATAATGGAAAAGCCAACCTTATTGTCTCAGAGTTAACCTCTTAATGATCGGACCCTTTTTTCAATTTTCGCCTAAAATGACATACCCAAATCTAACTGCTTGTAGCTCAGGACCTGAAGCAAGGATATGCATATTCTTGATATCATTTGAAAGGAAACACTTTGAAGTTTGTGGAAATGTCAAATTAATGTAGGAGAATTTAACACATTAGATCTGGTAAAATATACTTTTTTTGCATCATCTTTGAAATGCAAGAGAAAGGCCAGACAGTGATTTAGGATTCTAGATGTAATTTTGATGTTGTGCACTAGATGGCAGCAGTGTGTGTACAATGTTTCAGACTGATCCAGTGAAGAATTACATCACCACACAATATTTTGTATGAAGTCTGCCAGTTTTCCCAAATGTGCCGAATTGGTTTTCAAGTACGTAACTATAGAGAACATACAAAAATGCTATGGTAATACAACATTTAAGTTTGCACACTTCCAGGAATGTCATACATGATGGATTATTAGCTTCCCTACAGAAAAGACACTAACAGTCACACATCTAGATGGCCGGGCGGGGTGGGTGTGGAGCCAGAGGTCAAACTGTAGAGCCCAGTTCCTACATATGAATATAAAAATTACAAAACTACACTACATGTTATCTCTGGGACCCTCAGGATGACAAATCAGAGCAAGATTACTGAATGTAAGTACATTACTTACCTTCAGAGGTGAATGTACCAAACCAGTTGCCGTGATAAAAGTGTTTTGTTGTTGTGCACTATCCTCAAACAATAGCATGGTATTTTTTAGCTGTAATAGCTACTGTAAATTGGACACCACAGTTAGATTAACAAGAATTTAAGCTTTCTGCCCATATAAGACATGTCTATGTCCCGGAAGGTTGTCTGTTGTTTACAACACCATTCTAGTCACATATCGCATATTGAGCAGCAACCGTCCCGTATAAGGGACACCGATCCAATAGAGGTTAAAGAGCTTCAGTAATGAGTTTGTTTCCTGCAGACTAAGGACACACCATAATGTCTTGTATGGTCAGACTAATAAGCTCTCCCTGTCTCATCTAAACAATCCTCTGTTCCTATGTCAACATTGCCTGAAGAATAATTGAGTTAACACTAGTGATGGGGAAACAAAATAGATACAGTTACATATCGCAATATTATTTCTGGAAGATATTATATTGATATTTGACTCCAAGTATAGATTAAAAAATATATTTTTAAAACTCCTGTATTTTTCATCCTATAGCTAGCTTGTTCTCCATCTTCTTTTTAAATAGTGAGCCAACATGTTCTTAGCCCTTTTATCAAAATGTTTTCTCATGCACTCTCTTGTCCCTCTGCACCAGACATATAGTGAGCAATATATTTGGAACATCAAATCGCAAACAACATCGCAGGATCGAATCGCAATACATAAATAATAGGGAGAATGGCAATACTTATCGTATCGGCACCTAAGTATGGTGATAATATTATTGGTCCCTGGCAATTTCCAGCCTTAGTTAATACCATACAGACATATCCAAACAAAATAATTACATCTAATACCTACAATCATACCTCTGTCGTAAGTCATTCAGGTTATGGACTAAGATGTCAATCCTGATGACCTATGGATGTAATGATGTAATGATCAAATGGGATCAAACCACACCATCTAGCCTAGCCATATGTACTTCAGGAAGAAAGCAATAAGCTAAACAAACTAGGCCATTATGTGGAAATGTCATATTTTGAATGATGACGCAATAATAAGCACAGCAGGTATTAACAACACACAAACACATACCCATGATGTCAGCGATACAAATAGGGCGTTCTTTGTTAAAGTGTAAACTCAAAGTTAGAAGATGATGTACCTGGGAATGTTTTACATTATTGTTTACCCAAAATCAGTGTGACTGGGTGAGTAATTTAGTCAGAAACAGCAAAAGAGGATGTTGAGCCCATAGAATGCGTGTGCAGGATTTAATCAGATCAATTTTCTTCTGGCTGATTCACCCAGATGTCCATACACTCGCGCACACGTGTGTATAAACTGCAAAAAGCCTCAGCTCACAAACAAGTAGTTAGCTAATAACAGGGAGATGTCCTATTACATCAGGGGGATCCAACCCTCAGTAATGACAGGCTAACATCAGGGTCAATGTGTTTAGAGGTGGGGAAAACCACATCCCTTCCCTGACTGTCCAGTTCCAGGATCCAGTTCATTAGGCACCAAATGAGAAAATTGACTGAAACGGTGAGGGACTAAGTGGACTTACCGGTCCAATGAGGTCATCATTGTAAATAAGAATTTATTCTTAATTGACTTACCTGTATAAATAAAAGGTGGAAAAAATATCTGTTGCAAAACATTTTCAAATGGTTCCCTGCATGCCCTAATGAATAGCACCCACCGCCAAACCCTTGGCCAGCCACACTAAACCAGAGACATCAAGATACATAATTTCCTAAGCAGAATCAAGTTACTTCTGACTACCCATCTATCTACACTTGGTCACCCCTGGCAACATGTGTCTGTTAAAGTAGGAGGAGCAACATCATCTAATGTCAGGTGTCTGAGCATTCATTGGCTGAAAAGTAAATTGTTATGTACAAAGGTCCCATACTGTACAAGCATGATGACAGACATGATGTATTTCATATCTAGCCTAATACTTGTGTGTTCATGTGAGTGTGTGTTGAATCACATTCGACCCCCACTACAAGCCTGATAGTTATATGTGAGCTGAACATAATTTCTCTATTGATTCAACTGATTATTGGGAATATTTTCCCTCTATTCAATTTCAGTGACTAATGACTAGTGAGTCAAATTGGATTGTCTTCATCATGTCATTGATAACTCATAAAATGACTCATTCAAAAAAAATTATGCACAAAGACATGCAGTACAAATGGCTGCATGACTACAATACAGGGTAACTCTGTATGCAGTCAGTCTACTAGATAACCACAATGTACACACGATGACAAAGAGCATTGAGGTTGACTATAGCTCAGCATCTGACTCAGCATTGAGTACACCAACTTCTTCTGAATATCTTATTACAATTCAATTATGAAAAACAGTGTTGAAAGCTGCATTTGTTCCTAGCATCATCCCACTTAAGGACAACTATGGAACAGAGAACCGAATGATCACACTGACATAGCGGTCTAGTAATTACTATGTGGATGCGTCCCAAACGGCACTCTATTCCCTATATAGTACACTACATTTGACCAGAGCCCTATGGGCCCTCATTAGTAAAAAGGGTGCCATTTCAGACAGCCTTTGACTGTCAGCTCCCTCCAGCTAAACACTTACGCGGTTGAAGACAAAGAATGATTGATCATATTAATTTCACTGGCATGGATAAAAAGCTTATGAATATCTGATGCTGAAAGTCTGATGAAAGATGAACTCAGAGAGGGAGGGTGGGAGGGAGAGAGCTAGAAAAGAGAGAGAGAGAGAGAGAGAGAGAGAGAGAGAGAGAGAGAGAGAGAGAGAGAGAGAGAGAGAGAGAGAGAGAGAGAGAGAGAGAGAGAGAGAGAGAGAGAGAGAGAGAGAGAGAGAGAGAGAGAGAGAGAGAGAGAGAGAGAGAGAGAGAGAGAGAGAGAGAGAGAGAGAGAGAGAGAGAGAGAGAGCGCGAAAGAGAGCGAAAGAGAGGGTGGGTTGGTAGGTTGGAGAGTTTGGATATGACAGAGTATCTGGGTCTTGGGACAGTACTGGATAGCTGATATGAAGAGTCTTATAAATATATACAGTATTTCTATGATCATAAACTAATATTATGGATTAGGCTACTAACAAGCCTTAAAAACAAACAATGATCTCTTAAACAATAATTATGTTGTAATGAGCAGAAACAATCAGTTAATTGATTTATCTCTTATCAAACATACTGGTTTCAAATATGTATTACTAGCCTTAAAGATATTCTCTGGTCCTTTTGTATACTTAGCCAGTAGTTCTGAAAGTAGCACTCACAAGCCAAAAGTCGTCCCCAAAAATTGCTTACTACATCACATACCGTATGTGCAGATATGTGAATCACATCATTGCCATCTCTCTCGCTGCTGTGTGTGCATCTTGCTAGCCGTCACTCAAATGGCGAGGGGCTGAAGCTTACTGGTTTGAACTCTAATTGCTAGAGGGCTGGCCCACATGGGGGAAAATGGCGCTGCACTGCTCCCAGTAAACAATTACTTTGAAACTAGGGATTATGTGTCTAATTGAGGTAAAACAGCAATTCTGCTCACAGATTATGAATGTACAGTTGAAGTCAGAAGTTTACATACACCTTAGCCAAATACATTTAAACTCAGTTTTTCACAATTCCTGACATTTAATCCTAGTAAAAATTCCCTGTCTTAGGTCAGTTAGGATCACCACTTTATTTGAAGAATGTGAAATGTCAGAATAATAGTAGAGAGAATGATTTATTTCAGATTTTATTTATTTCATCACATTCCCAGTGGGTCAGAAGTTTACATACACTCAATTAGTATTTGGTAGCATTGCCTTTAAATTGTTTAACTTGGGTCAAACATTTCAGGTAGCCTTCCACAAGCTTCCCACAATAAGTTGGTTGAATTTTGGCCCATTCCTCCTGACAGAGCTGGTGTAACTGAGTCAGGCTTGTAGGCCTCCTTGCTCGCACACGCTTTTTCAGTTCTGCCCACAAATTTTCTATAGGATTGAGGTCAGGGCTTTGTGATGGCCACTCCAATACCTTGACTTTGTTGTCCTTAAGCCATTTTGCCACAACTTTGGAAGTCTGCTTGGGGTCATTGTCCATTTGGAAGACCCATTTGCGACCAAGCTTTAACTTCCTGACTGATGTCTTGAGATGTTGCTTCAATATATCCACATAATTTTCCTTCCTGATGATGCCATCTATTTTGTGAAGTGCACCAGTCCCTCCTGCAGCAAAGCACCCCCACAGCATGATGCTGCCACCCCCGTGCTTCACGGTTGGGATGGTGTTCGTCGGCTTGCAAGCCACTCCCTTTTTCCTCCAAACATAACGATGGTCATTATGGCCAAACAGTTCTATTTTTGTTTCATCAGACTAGAGGACATTTCTCCAAAAAGTACGATCTGTGTCCCCATGTGCAGTTGCAAACCGTAGTCTGGATATAGATACTTTTGTACCTGTTTCCTCCAGCATCTTCACAAGGTCCTTTGCTGTTGTTCAGGGATTGATTTGCACTTTTCGCACCAAAGTACATTCATCTCTAGGAGACTCCTTCCTGAGCAGTATGATGGCTGCGTGGTCCCATGGTGTTTAAACTTGCGTACTATTGTTTGTACAGATGAACGTGGTACCTTCAGGCGTTTGGAAATTGCTCCCAAGGATGAACCAGACTTGTGGAGGTCTACAATTTTTTTTCTGCGGTCTTGGCTGATTTATTTTGATTTTCCCATGATGTCAAGCAAAGAGGCACTGAGTTTGAAGGTAGGCCTTGAAATACATCCACAGGTACACCTCAAATTTACTCAAATGAGGTCAATTAGCCTATCAGAAGCTTCTAAAGCCATGACATCATTTTCTGGAATTTTCCAAGCTGTTTAAAGGCACAGTCAACTTAGTGTATGTAAACTTCTGACCCACTGGAATTGTGATACAGTGAATAATAAGTGAAATAATCTGTAAACAATTGTTGGAAAAATGACTTGTGTCATGCACAAAGTAGATGTCCTAACCGACTTGCCAAAACTATAGTTTGTTAACAAGAAATTTGTGGAGTGGTTGAAAAACTAGTTTTATGACTCCAACCGAAGAGTATGTAAACTTCCGACTTCAACTGTATGAACTACACATTGACACATCCGGCCCAAAGCAGGAGGTTTAAAAAATACTTACTAGTAGCCAAAGTTCCAGAGCATGTCTTTAACCCATTCACATTCTCTAACTATATTTATTACAATATCAAAATGTGGCACAGAACAAATTCTGTTTGGTTTAAATGCATGAAATGTGGTGCAAAATAGTTACGTGTCAAGACAAACAAAATGGAAATGTTACGATTGTCTTTATCTATCATACTCCCAGCGTCAATCAAATTTGGGATTTTGAGAAAATGTGAAATTATTATTAAAATCATTCAGCATATGTATTTTGAAATACATTTCAGAATAAAAATTGTTTAAAAGCATATAGTATTGTTATTTGACCTGTTCTAAGCCCATATATGCCAAATATATGATTAAACTCATTGTCGTTTGTGAACTACAGCCCTTTCTGTACCATACTATATTTAGTCTCTGGTCTCAAGGGGCTCCGTTTTTTAATATATACACATTTCAAGAATCAAGTCATATTCAAATAATCAGATGAGGGCCCGTATCCACAAAGCATCTCAGAAAAGGTCCTAGGAATCCTGTTAAAACCAGTTTCAAGACAACAACAAAAATCCCAGCTCAGAGTAGGTTTTAGGATGATGTTAAGACACTGCCCAGACGAATGAGCCAGGAGTAAAATCAACTCATAAAGGTTTAATCTCAGCTGGTAATCATGACAGTTTGAGGTACCGCAAAGGAAAGATAGTGATGATGCTCATTGACATTGTTGCAAATGATTGGGAATATGACTTGATTCACACATTACTTGATTCTTGAAATGTGTATATTAAAAAAACACGGAGCCCCTTGAGGCATCGCCATCTGTGAACTCTATAGGTAACACGCTTCAAAGAACCACGGTGAATGTGTCTGATCATCAAATGTTGCAATGGTAAATGTTTTGCAACAAAAACGGGGGACAGACATACCTGAATGAAACAGGGAGGGACCTACCTGAATTTGACCAATAGAAACTCTCGTTTGCATTTTCCGTTTGGAGTAAACATATTTTTTGTTGCAAAATTACACCATAGGCATCAAGTCACTTGCTGATAATGTTGCATACAACATTGCATTCAAACATTTGAAAGGTCTTTCATTTTTATCGAACACAATCAAAGTTAACATAAGCCCTAGATGCCTTCAATTGCCCAACTTATAGGCATGCCCAATTAAAAAATGTTTTAACAACATGATGTTGAGCTCCAAATGGATAACTTGAAATAACATGATGTAGGAAATTAAATAATCGAAAGAAAAACATGTTTATTTATTAGCCTAGTGGTTATAAGTATTTTAGGCATATACAGTATAATTGTGAAATTGGCCTCATGTGAAATCATTGTCAAAAGCGCAAGAGATACTGTTACATGTAGGTGGGTAGTTGTCATATAGACAAAACAAAAGAGAAAAAAGTATTTCCTCTAAAAGTGAAAGTAAAAAAAAACTAGTTACAATAAACTATGGCTGTGTTCAAATACCCATACTAACATATTGCATACTACATACTTAATGAGTAAATACTACATACTATTAGTTCATTTTAGTATACTGTAAACGAACGGTATCCTTTCAGTTGAGCGTACTAGCGCTACGCCCGTCTACCGGAAGTTGATGCTGTTGCTATGCAACCTCTTGCTAGCTTGTTAGTATAACACATTACTAGCTAGACATCTTACGACTTCATTAACAACGTCCATTGAGAACGCACAACGACTATACCCCTTAGCTAAGCGAAGAATGACGTGAATAATCAAGTCAATAAACGTTGGGTAGTTAGTTAGATAGCATATAGTTAATATACTGGCAAGTTTGATGTATTAGTAGCCAACTAACGTTAGGTAGCTCGCTAACATACCGGTACATACTGCTGTAATGATATGCAATGCGGTTCTTAAGGATAGCATAGCTAACAAATTGTCAGCCAACATAACGTGTAACGTAACTTATTTTAAAAGTAATTACTTTATTACATTTTCTTAACATTTGTCATAATTAAAGCAATGAATTTGTGTCCGCTCTCGTCAGACTTATTTTCCACAATTTTCTTCAAATCTGAAAACGCTGTGAAGCCACGTCCATTTTCTGAAGAATTGCATTATGGGCCCTAAAATACGGAAATAGTGTCCACTGCTTGTTTACTTTGTATTTTGGCGAATGTAGTATGAAATCCGGGAGCTTTTGGCATACTAACTATATCCATACTATGACAAATAAGCATACTACATACTCAATTTACGTCACAAATAGTACGGTTAGTGCGGTTAGTTTGAGTATTCGAACACAGCTTTGTCTAAACAACTCAAAATGTTATGGCCACCTTCAAGTTTGAGTTTATATCAAACTTAAATGAACCATTTCATGCATTAGTGCCTTGAATTTGTCTTCTGGTGTGACATTCTAATGTATGTTATTATAAAGGTTGAATGATTCTCAAATAGTTAAGAAAAATATTTGCACTAATTATTTAGTTTTATTTTTTATTTTTTTATTTCACCTTTATTTATTTATTAGTTACTTCTGTCTTTAAAATCAGTAATCATATAATGGAATTTCAAATGAAAAAACACAATTTCCTTGTATAATGATGATACTCAAGTGTCTCATTGTTAGTTCAATAACCCACATTTTTTATTTAACTATTTTATCAGGAAATATTCCAAAAGTATGGAAAGCAGCTTGTGCTTTCCAAAAGCAGGTCTTTAGAAATGTTTGCTAATTTATTAAAAATAGAAAACTGAAATATACATAAGTATTCAGACCCTTTACTCAGTACTTTGTTGAAGCACCTTTGGCAGCGATTACAGCCTCGAGTCTTCTTGGGTATGATGCTACAAGCTTGGCACACCTGTATTTGGGGAGTTTCTCCCATTCTTCTCTGCAGATCCTCTCAAGTTCTGTCAGGTTGGATGGGGAGTGTTGCTGCACAGCTATTTTCAGGTCCCTCCAAAGATGTTTGATCAGGTTTAAGTCCAGGCTCTGGCTGGCCCACTCAAGGACATTCTGAGACTTATCCCGAAGTCACTCCTGCGTTGTCTTGGCTGTGTACTTAGGGTTGTTGTCCTGTTGGAAGGTGAACCTGACTAGTCTCCCAGTCCCTGCCACTGAAAAACATCCCAACAGCATGATTCTGCCACCACCATGCTTCACCGTAAGGATGGTGCCAGGTTTCCTCCAAATGTGACGCTTGGCATTCAGGCCAAAGAGTTCAATCTTGGTTTCATCAGACCAGATAATCTTGTTTCTCATGGTCTGAGAGTCTTTAGGTGCCTTTTGGCAAACTCCAAGCGGGCTGTCATGTGCCTTTTACTTTGATTGGTGGAGTGCTGCAGAGATGGTTGTTCTTCTGGAAGGTTCTCTCATCTCTACAGAGGAACTCTAGAGCTCTGGCAGAGTGACCATCGGGTTCTTGGTCACCTCCCTGACCAAGGCCCTTCTACCCCAATTGCTCAGTTTGGCCAGGCGGCGAGCTCTAGGAAGAGTCTTGGTGGTTCCAAACTTCTTCCATTTAAGAATGATGGAGGCCACTGTGTTCTTTGGGGACCTTCAATGCTGCAGAAATGTTTTGATACCCTTCCCCAGATCTGTGCCTCGACACAATCCTGTCTCGGCGCTCTATGGACAATTCATTTGACCTAATGGCTTGGTTTTTGCTCTGACACGCACTGTCAACTGTGGGACCTTATATAGACAGGTGTGTTTCCTTTCCAAATCATGTCCAATCAATTGAATTTACCACAGGTGGACTCCAATCAAGTTGTAGAAACATCTCAAGGATGATAAATGGAAACAGTATGCACCGGAGCTCAATTTCGAGTCTCATAGCAAAGGGTCTGAATACTTATGCAAATAAGGTATTTCTTTTTTACAAATTTTATACATCTGCAAAAATTTCTAAAAACCTCTTATCGCTTGGTCATTATGGGGTATTGTATGTAGATTGCTGAATAATTGTATATATTTAATCCATTTTAGAATAAGGCAGTAATGTAACAAAATGTGGAAAAAGTCAACGGGTCTGATACTTTCCGAAGGCACTGTAAACACCATTGGTCAATCTGTTAAAAATTGTAAACTTAATCTATATGCGGATGATACTATTATGCATGCTATTGCCCCAACTGTTGATCTGGCTGTGTCAAAACTACAGTCAGATTTTATAGCAATGCAGGAATCCCTTGCTGATTTAAAACTTGTGCTTAATACGGGCAAAACGAAATACATGTTTTTAAACTCTCGTAAGAAGGTTTTAGATTAACTTCATGTTCACTCATTAGAAGGTTCTCCAATCAAACGTGTTCCCGCATATAAATACTTAGGCATTTGGATTGATATGGATTTGACATTTAAAAAACATATAGATGAGTTGGTTAAGAAGCTAAGATTTAAAGTTGGCTTTTTCTACAGAAACAGATTGTGCCTTTCTCTAAGCAATAGGAAGCACATTATTCAGTCAACCTTTATATCTGTTCTTGATTATTGTGATATTATTTATCAAAGTGCAGCTGCTACTACTCTTAAACCTTAGGATGCCATCTATCATAGTGCCCTTCATTTTGTTACAGGTGACAGTTCTGATACTCATCACTGCATCCTGAATCAAATGGTTGGCTGGACTTCGCTAAAGACCCTTAGATCTCTACATTACTACCTTATTGTTTACAAGGCCCTACTGTTTGTATGTATGTATGTATGTACAGTGGGGAAAAAATTATTTAGTCAGCCACCAATTGTGCAAATTCTCCCACTTAAAAAGATGAGAGAGGCCTGTAATTTTCATCATAGGTACACGTCAACTATGACACACAAAATGAGGGAAAAAAATCCAGAAAATCACATTGTAGGATTTTTAATGAATTTATTTGCAAATTATGGTGGAAAATAAGTATTTGGTCAATAACAAAAGTTTCTCAATACTTTGATATATACCCTTTGTTGGCAATGACACAGGTCAAACGTTTTCTGTAAGTCTTCACAAGGTTTTCACACACTGTTGCTGGTATTTTGGCCCATTCCTCCATGCAGATCTCCTCTAGAGCAGTGATGTTTTGGGGCTGTCGCTGGGCAACACGGACTTTCAACTCCCTCCAAAGATTTTCTATGGGGTTGAGACCTGGAGACTGGCTAGGCCACTCCAGGACCTTGAAATGCTTCTTACGAAGCCACTCCTTCGTTGCCCGGGCGGTGTGTTTGGGATCATTGTCATGCTGAAAGACCCAGCCACGTTTCATCTTCAATGCCCTTGCTGATGGAAGGAGGTTTTCACTCAAAATCTCACGATACATGGCCCCATTCATTCTTTCCTTTACACGGATCAGTCGTCCTGGTCCCTTTGCAGAAAAACAGCCCCAAAGCATGATGTTTCCACCCCCATGCTTCACAGTAGGTATGGTGTTCTTTGGATGCAACTCAGCATTCTTTGTCCTCCAAACACGACGAGTTGAGTTTTTACCAAAAAGTTCTATTTTGGTTTCATCTGACCATATGACATTCTCCCAATCCTCTTCTGGATCATCCAAATGCACTCTAGCAAACTTCAGACGGGCCTGGACATGTACTGGCTTAAGCAGGGGGACACGTCTGGCACTGCAGGATTTGAGTCCCTGGCGGCGTAGTGTGTTACTGATGGTAGGCTTTGTTACTTTGGTCCCAGCTCTCTGCAGGTCATTCACTAGGTCCCCCCGTGTGGTTCTGGGATTTTTGCTCACCGTTCTTGTGATCATTTTGACCCCACGGGGTGAGATCTTGCGTGGAGCCCCAGATCGAGGGAGATTATCAGTGGTCTTGTATGTCTTCCATTTCCTAATAATTGCTCCCACAGTTGATTTCTTCAAACCAAGCTGCTTACCTATTGCAGATTCAGTCTTCCCAGCCTGGTGCAGGTCTACAATGTTGTTTCTGGTGTCCTTTGACAGCTCTTTGGTCTTGGCCATAGTGGAGTTTGGAGTGTGACTGTTTGAGGTTGTGGACAGGTGTCTTTTATACTGATAACAAGTTCAAACTGGTGCCATTAATACAGGTAACGAGTGGAGGACAGAGGAGCCTCTTAAAGAAGAAGTTACAGGTCTGTGAGAGCCAGAAATCTTGCTTGTTTGTAGGTGACCAAATACTTATTTTCCACCATGATTTGCAAATAAATTCATTAAAAATCCTACAATGTGATTTTCTGGATTTTTTTTTCTCAATTTGTCTGTCATAGTTGATGTGTACCTATGATGAAAATTACAGGACTCTCTCATCTTTTTAAGTGGGAGAACTTGCACAATTGGTGGCTGACTAAATACTTTTTCTCCCCACTGTATGTACAGTACCAGTCAAAAGTTTGGATATACCTACTCATTCAAGGGTTTTTCTTTATTTATTATTTTTTACATTGTAGAATAATAGTGAAGACATCAAAACTATGAAATAACACATATGGAATAATGTAGAAACCAAACAAGTTTAAACGAATCAAAATATATTTTATATTTGAGATTCTTCAAATAACCACCCTTTGCCTTGATGACAGCTTTGCACACTCTTGGCATTCTCTCAACCAGCTTCATGAGGCAGACACCTGGAATGCATTTCAATTAACAGGTGTGCCTTCTTAAAAGTTAATTTGTGGAAATTCTGTCCTTCTTAATGCGTTTGAGCCAATCAGTTGTGTTGTGACAAGGTATACAGAAGATAGCCCTATTTGGTAAAAGACCAAGTCCATATTATGGAAAGAACAGCTCAAATAAGCAAAGAGAAATGACAGTCCATCATTACTTTAAGACATGAAGATCAGACAATATGGAAAATGTCAAGAACTTTGAAAGTTTCTTCAAGCGCAGTCGCAAACACCATCAAGCGCTATGATGAAACTGGCTCTCATGAGGACCGCCACAGGAATGGAAGACCCAGAGTTACCTCTGCTGTAGAGGATAAGTTCATTAGAGTTACCAGCCTCAGAAATTGCAGCCCAAATAAGTTACAGACACATCTCAACATCAACTGTTCAGAGGGGACTGTGTGAATCAGGCCTTCATGGTCGAATTGCTGCAAAGAAACCACTACTAAAGGACACCAATAATAAGAAGAGACCTGCTTGGGCCAGGAAACACGAGCAATGGACATTAGACCAGTGGAAATTAGTCCTTTGATCTGGAGTCCAAATTTGAGATTTTTGGTTCAAGGCAAACTTAACCAGCATGGCTACCACAGCATCATTCTGCAGCGATACGCCATCCCATCTGGTTTGGGCTTAGTGGGACTATCATTTGTTTTTCAACAGGACAATGACCCAACACACCTCCAGGCTGTGTAAGGGCTATTGTACCAAGAAGGAGAATGATGGAGTGCTGCATCAGATGACCTGGCCTCCATAATCCCCCGACCCCAACCCAGTTGAGATGGTTTGGGATGAGTCGGACGGCAGAGTGAAGGAAAAGCAGCATATGTGGGAACTTCTTCAAGACTGTTGGAAAAGCATTCCAGGTGAAGCTGGTTGAGAGAATGCCAAGAGTGTGCAAAGCTGTCGTCAAGGCAAAGGATGGCTATTTGAAGAATATATTTTGATTTGTTTAACACTTTTTTGGTTACTACATGATTCCATATGTGTTATTTCATAGTTTTGATGTCTTCACCTACTATTCTACAATGTAGAAAATGTGTCCAAACTTTTGACTGGTACTGTATATGTAAAAAGAATATGTACAGTGAGGGAAAAAAGTATTTGATCCCCTGCTGATTTTGTACATTTGCCCACTGATAAAGACATGATCAGTCTATAATTTTTATGGCAGGTTTATTTGAACAGTGAAAACGCATGTCAAAAATGTTATAAATTGATTTGCATTTTAATGAGGGAAATAAATAATTGACCCCTCTGCAAAACATGACTTAGTACTTGGTGGCAAAACCCTTGTTGGCAATCACAGAGGTCAGACATTTCTTGTAGTTGGCCACCAGGTTTGCACACATCTCAGGAGGGATTTTGTTCCACTCCTCTTTGCAGATCTTCTCCAAGTCATTAAGGTTTCGAGGCTGGCGTTTGGCAACTAGAACCTTCAGCTCCCTCCACAGATTTTCTATGGGATTAAGGTCTGGAGACTGGCTAGGCCACTCCAGGACCTTAATGTGCTTCTTGTTGAGCCACTCCTTTGTTGCCTTGGCTGTGTGTTTTGGGTCATTGTCATGCTGGAATACCCATCCACGACCCATTTTCAATGCCCTGGCTGAGGGAAGGAGGTTCTCACTCAAGATTTGACGGTACATGGTCCCGTCCATCGTCCCTTTGATGCGGTGAAGTTGTCCTGTCCCCTTAGCAGAAAAACACCCCCAAAGCATAATGTTTCCACCTCCATGTTTGACGGTGGGGATGGTGTTCTTGGGGTCATAGGCAGCATTCCTCCTCCTCCAAACACGGCGAGATTAGTTGATTCCAAAGATTTCTGTCTCATCTGACCACAACACTTTCACTCAGTTCTCCTCTGAATCATTCAGATGTTCATTGGTAAACTTCAGATGGCCCTGTATATGTGCTTTCTTGAGCAGGGGGACCTTGCGGGCGCTGCAGGATTTCAGTCCTTCACGGCGTAGTGTGTTACCAATTGTTTTCTTGGTGACTATGGTCCCAGCTGCCTGGAGATCATTGACAAGATCCTCCCGTGTAGTTCTGGGCTGATTCCTCACCGTTCTCATGATCATTGCAACTCCACGAGGTGAGATCTTGCATGGAGGCCCAAGCTGAGGGAGATTGACAAGGTATTTTGTGTTTCTTCCATTTGCGAATAATCACACCAACTGTTGTCACCTTCTCACCAAGCTGCTTGGCGATGGTCTTGTAGCCCATTCCAGCCTTGTGTAGGTCTACAATCTTGTCCCTGACATCCTTGGAGAGCTCTTTGGTCTTGGCCATGGTGGAGAGTTTGGAATCTGATTGATTGATTGCTTCTGTGGACAGGTGTATTTTATACAGGTAACAAGCTGAGATTAGGAGCACTCCCTTTAAGAGTGTGCTCCTAATCTCAGCTCGTTACCTGTATAAAAGACACCTGGGAGCCAGAAATCTTTCTGATTGAGAGAGGGTCAAATACTTATTTCCCTCATTAAAATGCAAATGAATTTATAAAAATTTTGACGTGTTTTTCTGGATTTTTGTTGTTGTTATTCTGTTTCTCACTGTTCAAATAAACCTACCATTAAAATTATAGACTGATAATTTATTTGTCAGTGGGCAAACGTACAAAATCAGCAGGGGATCAAATACTTTTTTCCCTCACTGTATGTATAGGATGCATTAAAAAAAGAGACCTAGGTCTCAATAAGTCTTCCATTTTAAAATAAAAGGTAAATAAATAAATAAGATTCACAGTAATTTCACTAAACCTACATACATAATCCTACACAATTCGGGAGTGGATAATATGTGTGCCTGCTGCCTTCCTTAAATGTGGTAGCCGTTTCTCAGGCTCCCTCTCCGGAATCAAACCCTGATTCCCTGTTACCTTTGGTCACCATGGTAGGCACAGAAACTACCATTGAACGTTGATAGGGGAGACATTTGAATGAGATGCCAGTGCAACAAAGGGTCGCCAAAAGCTTCCGGGGCAACCGAAAGCACCCCGTATGGGTTTTGGGTCTGATAAATGCATGTGTCCCCGAAGGTCAGCACTCTTAGCTCTAGAATTGCCACAGTTATCAAGGAAACATTGAAGCGATCAATGGAACCATAACTGATTTAATGAGCCATTCACGGTTTCACTGTACCGACCATGTGTACTAAGACTTTGTCTTAATCTTTGGGACAAGAATATGGCAGGATCAACCAGGTAGAGCAAGGGGGAACAGTCTCCCAAAGAGGCACGGCTGATGGGGCCCTCCCAGGGAGGATCACGTATGCCATTCGGTCAGAAGGAGTGAAACTGGTAGGACAGACAGAGAGGGACCAAGGCGATGGATGGTCTAATGTAGGTACTGAGAACCAGGAATGGGAAAACCACAGCTAGCCCCCAATATCTGTCTGCACCATCACTAGAGCCAGGTAAAATAACTAGATCCTCCCCAGAGACAGAATCAGACCCAGAGGTTGCTGGAGCAATGTTCACCTGCCGAGAGTGAGAAACCAGGTGTGGGAGAATGAATACATACTGTAAATATTGCACTCAGAACCACTTAAAAGGATCAAAATTGCAATAGGATACAAATAAGTCTCACGCAAATAAGTGTTATTTTATGAAAAACAAGTCTAAAAAGGTCATTCTAGAAATGTATTAATGGATTATGTACCCCGGACACCGTTGGAAATCTCAGGCTGTTTGGTCCATTTTGGGCTTTATTGTTAACACTAAGCCTTCCATATGATTTCACATATAATTACAGACAGAAATAATCTTGCGCCCCCCCCCCCCCCCCCACCCCCACACACATTTTAGAGCAGCCTTTTATTGTCCCCAGCATAAGGTGCACCAGTGTAATGATCATGCTGTTTAATCAGCTTCTTGATATGCAACACCTGTCAGGTCGATAGATTATCTTGGCAAAGGAGAAATGCTCACTAACAGGGATGTAAACAAATTTGTGCACAGAATTTGAGAGAAAATAAGCTTTTTGTGTGTATGCAACATTTCTGGGATCTTTTATTTCAGCTTATGAAAAATGTTACGTTAATATTTTTGTTAAGTGCATTCAGAAAGTATTCAGACCCCTTTACTTTTTTCAGATTTTGTTATGTTACAGCCTTATTCTAAAATGGATTAAATAAAGAAAAAATCCTCATCAATCTACACACAATACCCCCTAATGACGAAGCGAAAACAGGTTTTTGGTAAATGTTTGCTAATTTACAAAAAAACAAAAACAGAAATACCTTATTTACATAAGTATTCAGACCATTTGCTATGAGATTCGAAATTGAGCTCAGGTGCATCCTGTTTCCATTGATCATTCTTGAGATGTTTCTACAACTTGATTGGAGTCCACCTGTGGTAAATTCAATTGATTGGACATGATTTGGAAAGGCACACACCTGTCTATATAAGATCCCACAGTTGACAGTGCTTGTCAGAGCAAAAACATTTTTTTGCCATGAGGTCGAAGGAATAGTCCGTAGAGCTCCGAGACAGGATTGTGTCGAGGCACAGATCTGGGAAAAGGTACCAAATAATTTCTGCAGCATTGAAGGTCCCGAAGAACACAGTGGCCTCCATCATTCTTAAATGGAAGAAGATTGGAACCACCAAGACTCTTCCTAGAGCTGGCTGCCCGGCCAAACTGAGCAATCAGGTGAAAAGGGCCTTGGTCAGGGAGGTGACCAAGAACCTGATGGTCACTCTGACAGCGCTCCAGAGTTCCTCTGTGGAGATGGGAGAACCTTCCAGAAGGACAACCATCTCTGCAGCCCTCCACCAATCAGGCCTTTATGGTAGAGTGACCAGACAGAAGCCACTCCTCAGTAAAAGGCACGACAGCCCGCTTGGAGTTTGCCAAAAGGCACCATGAGAAACAAGATTATCTGGTCTGATGAAACCAAGATTGAACTCTTTGGCCTGAATGCCAAGGCTCACGTCTGGAGGAAACCTGGCACCATCCCTACGGTGAAGCATGGTGGTGGCAGCATCATGTTTTTCATTGGCAGGGACTGGGAGACTAGTTAGGATCGAGGGAAAGGTGAACAGAGCAAAGTACAGAGACATCCTTGATGAAAACCTGTTCCAGAGCGCTCAGGACCTCAGACTGGGGCGAAGATTCACCTTCCAACAGAACAACGACCCTAAGCACACAGCCAAGCACACAGCCAAGACAACGCAGGAGTGGCTTCGGGACAAGTCTCTCTAAATGTCCTTGAGTGTCCCAGCCAGAGCCCAGACTTGAACCCGATCTAACATCTCTGGAAAGACCTGAAAATAGCTGTGCAGCGACGTTCCCCATCCAACCTGACAGAGCTTGAGAGAATCTGCAGAGAAGAATGGGAGAAACTCCTCAAATTCAGGTGTGCCCAAGAAGACTCCAGGCTGTAATCGCTGCCAAAGGTGCTTCAACAAAGTACTGCGAAAAGGATGATATTTCCTTTTTTCGGTGTGATATCCAATTGCGATCCAATTACGCTCATCTCATTGCTGCACCTCCCCAACGGGCTCGGGAGTGGCGAAGGTCGAGTCATGCATCCTCTGAAACATGACCCGCCAAATCACGCTTCTTAAAACCTGCCCACTTAACCCGGAAGCCAACCGCACCAATGTGTCGGAGGAAACATTGTTCAACTGACGACCGAAGTCAGCCTGCAGGCGCATGGCCCGCCACAAGGAGTCGCTACAGCACAATCAGCCAAGTAAAGCCTCCCCGGCCAAACCCTCCCTTAACCCGGACGACGCTGGGCCAATTGTGTGCCGCCCTATGGGACTCCCGGTCACGGCCGGTTGTGACACAGCCTGGGATCGAACCCGGATCTATAGTGACGCCTCAAGCACTGCGATGCATTGCCTTAGACCGCTGCGCCACTCGGGAGCCACAGGTTTTTATTTTTTATATATTTATATGTTTTTACTTTGTTATTATGGGGTATTGTGTGTAGATTGATGAGGGGAAAAAAACGATTTCATCCATTTTAGAATAAAGCTGTAACGTAACAAAATGTGAAAAAACTCAAGGGATCTGAATACTTTCCAAATGCACTGTATTTCTGATAAAGCTTACAATCTGTTCAGGCCATGTGCTCCAGCCATGTCTTCTGTACTTCCTCATTGCAAGAGAACCCTCCCCAGCAAAATGTTGCCCAAATGCTGGCTCGTTATTTAAATCTCAGAATTGTGTCCCACCAAGTGAACATGGCTTTTAGGGATAAAATGTAATCAATCAGAACATGAATAGACTTGGGGACTATTGTTTCTTGAAATAAACTTCTGTGTTATAACTGAAAGAGTACATGAAGAGAATCTTATTCATTTTTTCAATAATTTACTTCAGTTCACAGTTCCATAACCTCACCTGGGACAGTCACACTGTTGGACAATTGTCACGTTTGGTTCAAAATTGTAAGAAAACAAATAATATGCAGCATTAATTTACTCAAGTAAAAAAACAAAGCTTTGAGTGTTCTATCAATTTTAGCCAATTTAAGTTAAATTGGTGTTTGCCATCATGGACAAAAACAAAAGGGGCATCACGTCAACTACCCAGGTCTTGATTATTTATGGATTGATCATATAGAAATATGGGAAAATTATTTGAACAACACCAAAGCAATTGCATATGGCACAGGAACCACGGACTCGCTGCATTCGCTGCATATATATATATATATATATATATATATACATACAGTGGATATAAAAAGTATACACACCCCTGTTAAAATGGCAGGTTTTTGTGATGTAAAAGAATGAGACATAAATCACGTCAGAACTTTTTCCACCTTAAATGTGACCAATTCAATTGAAAAACAAATTGAAATCTTTGAGGGGAAAAAATAAAAAATTGAAAACTCACAATAACCTGGTTGCATAAGTGTGCTTTGTTGAAGCACCTTTTGATTTTATTACAGCACTCAGTCTTTTTGGGTAGGAGTCTATTAGCATGGCACATCTTGACGTGGCAATATTTGCCCACTCTTCTTTGCAAAAGCGCTCCAAATCTGTCAGATTGCGAGGACATCTCCTGTGCACAGCCCTCTTCAGATCACCCCAGAGATGTTCAATTGGATTCAGGTCTGGGCTCTGGCTGGGCCATTCCAAAACGTTAATCTTCTTCTGGTGAAGCCATGCTTTTGTGGATTTGGATGTGTGCTTTGGGTCGTTGTCATGCTGAAAGGTGAACTTCCTCTTCATCTTCAGCTTTCTAACGGTCGCCTGAAGGTTTTGTGCCAAAATTGCCTGGTATTTGGAACTGTTCATAATTCCCTCCACCCTGACTAAGGACCCGGTTCCAGCTGAAGAAAAACAGCCCCAAAGCATGATGCTGCCACCACCATGCTTCACTGTGGGTATGCGCCAAACATACAGTTGAAGTCGGAAGTTTACATACACTTAGGTTGGAGTCATTAAAACTAGTTTTTCAACCACTCCACACATTTCTTGTTAACAAACTATAGTTTTGGCAAGTCGGTTAGGACATCTACTTTGTGCATGACACAAGTCATTTTTCCAACAATTGTTTACAGACAGATTATTTCACTAATAATTCACTGTATCACAGTTACAGTGGGTCAGAAGTTTACATACACTAAGTTGACTGTGCCTTTAAACAGCTTGGAAAATTCCAGAAAATGATGTCATGGCTTTAGAAGCTTCTGATAGGCTAACTGACATCATTTGAGTCAATTGGAGGTGTACCTGTGGATGTATTTCAAGGCCTACCTTCAAACTCAGTGCCTCTTTGCTTGACATCATGGGAAAATCAAAAGAAATCACAAGACCTCCACAAGTCTGGTTCATCCTTCGGAGCAATTTCCAAACGCCTGAAGGTACCACGTTCATCTGTACCAACAATAGTACGCAAGTATAAACACCATGGGACCACGCAGCCGTCATACCGCTCAGGAAGGAGACGCGTTCTGTCTCCTAGAGATGAACGTACTTTGGTGTGAAAAGTGCAAATCAATCCCAGAACAACAGCAAAGGACCTTGTGAAGATGCTGGAGGAAACTGGTACAAAAGTATCTATATCCACAGTAAAACAAGTCCTATATTGACATAACCTGAAAGGTCGCTGAGCAAGGAAGAAGCCTCTGCTCCAAAACCACCATAAAAAAGCCAGACTACGGTTTGCAACTGCATATGGGGACAAAGATTGTACTTTTTGGTGAAATGTCCTCTGGTCTGATGAAACAAAAATAGAACTGTTTGGCCATAATGACCATCGTTATGTTTGGAGGAAAAAGGGGAATGCTTGCAAGCCGAAGAACACCATCCCAACCGTGAAGCACGGGGGTGGCAGCATCATGCTGTGGGGGTGCTTTGCTGCAGGAGGGACTGGTGCACTTCACAAAATAGATGGCATCATGAGGAAGGAAATATATGTGGATATATTGAAGCAACATCAAGACATCAGTCAGGAAGTTATAGCTTGGTCGCAAATGGGTCTTCCAAATAGACAGTGACCCCAAGCATACTTCCAAAGTTGTGGCAAAATGGCTTAAGGACAACAAAGTCAAGGTATTGGAGTGGCCATCACAAAGCCCTGACCTCAATCCTGTAGAAAATGTGTGGGCAGAACTGAAAAAGCGTGTGCGAGCAAGGAGGCCTAAAAACCTGACTCAGTTACACCAGCTCTGTCAGGAGGAATGGGCCAAAATTCACCCAACTTATTGTGGGAAGCTTGTGGAAGGCTACCTGAAATGTTTGATCCAAGTTAAACAATTTAAAGGCAGTGACTTGGAGAAAATCTGCAAAGAGGAGTGGGACAAAATCCCTCCTGAGATGTGTGTAAACCTGGTGGCCAACTACAAGTAATGTCTGACCTCTGTGATTGCCAACAAGGGTTTTGCCACCAAGTACTAAGTCATGTTTTGCAGAGGGGTCAAATACTTATTTCCCTCATTAAAATGCAAATCAATTTATAACATTTTTGACATGCGTTTTTCTGGATTTTTTTGTTGTTATTCTGTCTCTCACTGTTCAAATAAACCTACCATTAAAATTATAGACTGATCATTTATTTGTCAGTGGGCAAACGTACAAAATCAGCAGGGGTTCAAATACTTTTTTCCCTCACTGTATATCACAAACCCCCGAGGTGCCTTATTGCTATTATAAACTGGTTACCATCGTAACTAGAGCAGTAAAAATAAATGTTTTGTCATACCCTTGGTATATGGTCTGATATACCACGGCATTCAGCCAATCAGCATTCAGGGCTCGAACCACCCAGTTTCTAATGTAGAATATACTCTAGGAGTGTGTGTGATTGTGAGTGGATTTATATAGATATTGTTTATATATACAGTGCTATGAAAAAGTATTTGCCCCCTTTCTAATTTTCTCTACTTTTGCATATTTGTGATACTGAATGTTATCAGATCTTCAACCAAAACCTAATATTAGATAAAGGGAACATAAGTGAACAAATAACACAAACAATTACATATTTATTTCATAAACAAAGTTATGCAACACCCAATTCCCCTGTGTGAAAAAGTAATTGCCCCCTTACACACAATAACTGGTTGTGCCACCTTTAGCTGCAATGACTCCAACCAAATACTTCGTGTAGTTGTTGATCAGTCTCTCACGTCGCTGTGGAGGAATTTTGGCCCACTCTTCCATGTAGAACTGCTTTAACTCAGTGACGTGTGGGTTTTCAAGCATGAACTGCTCGTTTCAAGTCCTGCCACAACATCTCAATTGGGATTAGGTCTGGACTTTGACTAGGCCATTCCAAAATGTCCAATTTGTTGCTTTTTAGCAATTTCATGTAGACTTGATTGTGTGTTTTGGATCATTGTCTTGCTGCATGACCCAGCTGCGCTTCAGCTTCAGCTCACAGACGGATGGTCTGACATTCTCCTGCAGAATTCTCTGATACAGAGCAGAATTCATGGTTCCTTCTATTAAGGCAAGTCTTCCAGGTCCTGAGGCAGCAAAGCATCCCCAAACCATCACACCACCACCACCATGCTTGACCTTTGGTTGATGTGGTCCTCTGTAGCTCAGCTGGTAGAGCACGGCGCTTGTAACGCCAAGGTAGTGGGTTCGATCCCCGGGACCACCCATACACAAAAAAAAATAAAAATGTATGCACGCATGACTGTAAGTCGCTTTGGATAAAAGCGTCTGCTAAATGGCATATTATTCTTACTGTGGAATGCAGAGTTTGGTTTTCGCCAGGCATTACTGGAACCATGTTGTCCAAAAAGTTATACTTTTGAATCATCTGTCCATAGAACGTTCTTCCAAGAGTCTTGATGATCATCCAGGTCCTTTTTGGCAAACTTGAGTCAACTTTTTGGATGAGATGGGTTGCAAAGAAAAAGCCATATCTCAGAGTGGCCAATAAAAAGAAAAGATTAAGATGGGCAGTCTGAGATATGGCTTTTTCTTTGCAACTCTGCCTAGAAGGTCAGCATCCCAGAGTCGCCTCTTCACTGTTGACGTTGAGACTGGTGTTTTGCGGGTACTTTAAAATGTGCAGTTCTGTAACACAACACAATGCCACAGATGTCTTACGTTTTGAGGGTGCATGCAATTGGACTGCTACTGCAGGAATGTCCACCAGAGCTGTTTCCAGAGAATTTAATGTTAATTTCTCTACCATAAGCGTCCTCTAACGTCATTTTAGAGAATTTGACAGTACGTCCAACCGGCCTCACAACCGCAGACCATGTGCATGGCATCGTGTGGGCAAGCGGTTTGTTGATGTTAAAGTTGTGAACATAGTACCCCATGGTGTTGGTGGGGTTATGGGATGGGCAGGCATAAGCTATGGACAACGAACACAATTGCATTTTATCAATGGCAATTTGAATGCACAGAGATACTGTGGCGTGATCCTGAGGCCCATTGTTGTGCCATTCATCCACCGCCATCACCACATGTCTCAGCATGATAATGCACAGCCCAATGTGGCAAGGATCCGTACACAATCCCCAGAAGTGAAAATGTCCCAGTTCTTCCATGGCCTGCATACTCACCAGACATGTCACCCATTGAGCATGTTTGGAATGCTCTGGATCAAAGTGTACGACAGCGTGTTCCTGTTCCCGCCAATATCCAGCAACTTCGCACAGCTATTGAAGAGGAGTGGCACAACATTCCACAGGCCACAATCAACAGCCTGATCAACTCCATGCGAAGGAGATGGGTGGCGCTGCATGAGGCAAATGGTGGTTACACCAGATACTTACCGTTTCTTTGATCCACGCACTACTTTTTTTTTTTTTTTAAGGTATCTGTGACCAACAGATGCATATCTGTATTCCCAATCATGTGAAATCCATAGATTAGGGCCTCATGAATTTATTTCAATTGATGGATTTCCTTATGTGAACTGTAACTTAGTAAAATCTTTGAAATTGCTGCATGTTGCATTTATATTTTTGTTCAGTATATATTCTTCAAGCATCAATGGGTACATATAATTAATTCAGAAGTCCAAAAATGGATGTAGCAACTGCAGATTGCCCATTTAACAAGGGCCCCAAGACCAGCGGAAGCAAAATAGGTCTACAACATCAAAGATCCACCATCATATTTTACAGTAGGTATGATGTACTTTCTGTATATGCTTTTGTTTTTCGACGCAAAACCCACCACTGGTGTGCGTGGCCAAAGAGCTCTATTTTCATGTCATCTGACCACAAAATCAACATCTTGCAATGGCCATCTCAGTCTCCAGACTTGCACCCCATTGAAAACCTGTGGTTTGAATTAAAGAGGGCAGTCCATAAGCGCAGACTAAGGATATCAAGGATCTGGAAAGATTCTGTATGGAGGAATGGTGTAAGATCTCTCCCAATGTCTTCTCCAATCTCATAAAACATTTGAGAAAAAGGCTCAGTGTCGTTATCCTCGCAATGGGAGGGTGCTCTCTGAGCAAATATAATATAAATTGTCCTTTTATAAAAATTGTACATACAATATAGCGCAGTATTTGTATTATTTATTTTATATAGTATTTTTTGCTCATCTTTATCAAGGGTGCCAATAATTTGACAAAAAATATTAAGATCTGATTATTTGAACATGTATTCACATAACTTGATCCATGAAATGTGTAAAAAACAGTAACCCCTTGTGTTGAGACTAAATATAGCACAATATCAAAAACTCACATTGTAGACAAACGCTTTGGCTGATTTAAAAAATGTCTTCAGATTGGACCATCAGTAAGGTCAGAGAACAAGTATACAAAATGAAATTATACATTTCCGTTATTAACATGAATGGGTTAAATGTCTTTCTCCAAGGGGGTCAGAAAAGATGTCATTGCTGCTATTTAATGTAAACCTGTTAAGTGTCCCCGGACATGTGAGCCTAGGTGGGATTAAAATCCCACTCAAAAACATCTGTCCCAAAGGCCAAAGGGATTACAGACACAAAAGGCTCACCTGGTAAAAAAAACAACATTTGGTAGCCTACTATATGGTTACCCTATTTATTTGGAGAATTATAAAAAGGTTAATGGAGCAAACATGAAAAACATGTTATTGATGTCAAAAGCGTAAGACTTAGGATGCCATTGGGACACATTCAATATAGGAGTTACATTAATTTTCTGCCTACCTAATACCTTCCCATTATAAAGTAGTTGAGAGCCTTCCCAGTTCAGTGGCTCCCTCTTCTGGACACATTTGGCAACGCAGCACTTTGGCTGGTCCCCAAAAAGGCCGCGCTCACAAGGCCAGAATTGATTACTTCCAGAAGCTGCTGCTCGCTGACATTTCAGGGAACAGGGACACAAGCATTGATGAGGATCACAGTCAATTTCCTGGATCAGTCTCAGGTTTAGATGTTTGCGCAGATCCAGTCTAGCTAAATGAGAGATCCATCCATGGCAGAGAGCTCTTCTTTTAGAGAGCCATTCTTCACAGGCCCTGGCACCAGTTTGCTGGGAGCCTCAACCGCTGGCACCAGTCTGCTGGGAGCATCGACCCCTAACACCAGTCTGCTGGGAGTCTAGACCCCTGTCTGCGTCACTCACAGGCCCTGGCACCAGTCTGCTGGGAGCCCGATCCCTGCCTTACAGGCACTCCTGCAGCGGTTCCAAAATGGGTCCCAGCCAAAGGGAATATCAGTACAGTCTGAGTGACTGTGTGTGTGTGTGTGTGTCTGGCCAGCATGCTGATGGAGGATTACTCTGCAGCATCTGGGCTTGAGCTGGTCAAAACGACCTGATTAATGAATGTCCGATCTCATGGAACATTGCCTTGACATGGACACACACTAGGGATGCACATTTTGGTCAATTTTGTTGCTGACTAACCGACCCTCATTAACCGGTCAACAAACGGTAAAAAAAATTCCAAACAGTAAAATGACGTGACCAACAGAGAATACTATGCATGCATACAACTAACAGACATTTCTCAATAAGAGCTTAAAGGGTAGGTAGAATTAACGTACCCATATGTAACATATGGATTTGCATTAGAATACGCATCAAAACTCCCAATGCAAAGTTACCTCACTTTTCAATTTTTCCAGTCATTACATAAAACTGATCAGAATTCCGAAGAATGACGAAAAAACATTTGCGGGGTGTGACGTAATATGGAGGACCCGACAAACCAGCCTATTCCCTATAACGTAAACTCCAACAGTAATAACTTCAAATGTATAACCTCATATTAAACCAAATCATTTGCACTCATGACTACTGGTTTCAATACCATTTTCTGCCAACTTACAAGGAAACACTTTATGAATTTAATGTTGCAAATCAGCTTGCAAGGTTTCTAGCCAACTAGCCTGCTAACGTTAGCTCTACTAGCCTGCTAACCTTACGTATGTGCGGCGTGAGTCAGCCAGTTGCTATCAACACCTAGGTTACAGCTACATTAAAGTAAACGAAAAAGTTGTGGAAATACATAACACCATCTAACAGTTATTAAATAATGTTACTGGTATATGCAGTTCTCTTTGCCAGCAAGCCAGCCAGGTAAAGTTAGTTATTTTAGCTAGCTAGCTAGCCTAGCCAGCTAACTAGCCAAGCTAGCCAACCACCATGGTCGACATAGCTAAGTAGTAAGCCAGAGAACAACTAGTCTAGCACAGGCAGGAGCCCACAGAACACAACAACAAAAAGCCAGCTGATATAAAGTAGAGAGAGGAGACTTACCTATTGATGGCTGAGTTAGCTACCAAAATCAAAGAAGAGGCAAGGAGAGACCTTCAGAGGGAGAGGCCATTTCACTAGCCGCAGAGAGTCAGCTAATCCAATAGCGATATAGTGAGGTAAAATGTTGTATTTCTTATGGATCCCATTAGCTGCAGCCAATGCAGCAGCTACTCTTCCTGGGGTCCAGCAAAATTAAGGCAGTTATATACAATTAAAAACATTACATTACATTTCACAACAGATTTCACAACACATTAAGTGTGTGCCCTCAGGCCACTACTCTACAACACAAAATCCATGTGTACGTGTGTGTATAGTGCGTATGTTATTGTGTGTGTGTATGCGTGTGTCTGTGTGTGTGTCTCTTCACAGTCCCCGCTGTTCCATATTCTAATTTTACTGCTTGCTGGAGTTACTTGATGTGGAATACAGTTCCATGTAGTCATGGCTCTATGTAGTACTGTGCTCCTCCCATAGTCTGTTCTGGATTTGGGGACTGTGAAGAGAACTCTGGTGGCATGTCTTGTGGGGTATGCATGGGTGTCTGAGCTTTGTGCTAGTAGTTTAAACAGATAGCTCAGTGCATTCAACAACCTCTCACAAATACAAGTAGTGACGAAGTCAATCTCTCCTCTACTTTGAGCCAGAAGAGATTAACATGCATATTATTAATGTTAGCTCTACGTGTTCATTTTAGGGGCCAGCCGTGCTGCCCTGTTCTGGGCCATTTGTCTTTGTTGCACCTGACCAAACGACTGGACAGTAGTCCAGGTGTGACAAAACTAGGGCCTGTAGGACCTGCCTT
The DNA here is from genome assembly GCF_964263955.1 of Coregonus lavaretus. Lineage (NCBI taxonomy): Eukaryota > Metazoa > Chordata > Actinopteri > Salmoniformes > Salmonidae > Coregonus > Coregonus lavaretus. The sequence continues at coordinate 62,953,049 of NC_139991.1, read as the reverse complement.
GTTGATAGCGTTGTAAAGAAGGCAGAGCAGCGATTTATTATGGACAGACCTCTCCCCATTTTAGCTACTGATGCATCAATATGTTTTGACCATGACAGTTTACAATCCAAGGTTACTCCAAGCAGTTTAGTCTCCTCAACTTGCTCAATTTCCACATTATTTATTACAAGATTTTGTTGAGGTTAAGGGTTTAGTGAATTATTTGTCCCAAATACAATGCTTTTAGTTTTTGAAATATTTAGGACTAACTTATTTATTGCCACCCATTCTGAAACTGACTGCAGCTCTTTGTAAAGTGTTGCAGTGATTTCACTTGCTGTGTTAAATCAAATCAAATCAAATTTTATTGGTCACATGCGCCGAATACAACAGGTGCAGACATTACAGTGAAATGCTTACTTACAGCCCTTAACCAACAGTGCATTTATTTTAAACAAAAAAAAGTAAAAATAAAACAACAACAAAAAAAGTGTTGAGAAAAAAAAGAGCAGAAGTAAAATAAAGTGACAGTAGGGAGGCTATATATACAGGGGGGTACCGTTGCAGAGTTAATGTGCGGGGGCACCGGCTAGTTGAGGTAATATGTACATGTGGGTAGAGTTAAAGTGACTATGCATAAATAATTAACAGAGTAGCAGCAGTGTAAAAAGGATGGGTGCAAATAGTTTGCAGTGCAAATAGTCTGGGTAGCCATGATTAGCTGTTCAGGAGTCTTATGGCTTGGGGGTAGAAGCTGTTGAGAAGTCTTTTGGACCTGTACCACTTGCCGTGCGGTAGCAGAGAGAACAGTCTATGACTAGGGTGGCTGGAGTCTTTGACAATTTTGAGGGCCTTCCTCTGACACCGCCTGGTATAGAGGTCCTGGATGGCAGGAAGCTTTGCCCCAGTGATGTACTGGGCCGTACGCACTACCCTCTGTAGTGCCTTGCGGTCGGAGGCCAAACAGTTGCCATACCAGGCGGTGATGCAACCAGTCAGGATGCTCTCGATGGTGCAGCTGTAGAATTTTTTTGAGGATCTGAGGACCCATGCCAAATCTTTTCAGTCTCCTGAGGGGGAATAGGCTTTGTCGTGCCCTCTTCACGACTGTCTTGGTGTGTTTGGACCATGATAGTTTGTTGGTGATGTGGACACCAAGGAACTTGAAGCTCTCAACCTGTTCCACTACAGCCCCGTCGATGAGAATGGGGGCGTGCTCAGTCCTCTTTTTTTTCCTGTAGTCCACAATCATCCCCTTTGTCTTGGTCACGTTGAGGGAGAGGTTGTTGTCCTGGCACCACACGGCCAGATCTCTGACCTCCTCCCTATAGGCTGTCTCATCGTTGTCGGTGATCAGGCCTACCACTGTTGTGTCGTCGGCAAACTTAATGATGGTGTTGGAGTCGTGCCTGGCCATGCAGTCATGGGTGAACAGAGAGTACAGGAGGGGACTGAGCACGCACCCCTGAGGGGCCCCCGTGTTGAGGATCAGTGTGGCAGATGTGTTGTTACCTACCCTTACCACCTGGGGGCGGCCCGTCAGGAAGTCCAGGATCCAGTTGCAGAGGGAGGTGTTTAGTCCCAGGATCCTTAGCTTAGTGATGAGCTTAGAGGGCACTATGGTGTTGAATGCTGAGCTGTAGTCAATGAATAGCATTCTCACGTAGGTGTTCCTCTTGTCCAGGTGGGAAAGGGCAGTGTGGAGTGCAATAGAGATTGCATCATCTGTGGATCTGTTGGGGCGGTATGCAAATTGGAGTGGGTCTAGGGTTTCTGGGATAATGCTGTTGATGTGAGCCATGACCAACCTTTCAAAGCACTTCATGGCTACAGACGTCAGTGCTACGGGTCGGTAGTCATTTAGGCAGGTTATCTTAGAGTCCTTGGGCACGGGGACTATGGTGGTCTGCTTGAAACATGTTGGTATTACAGACTCAGTCAGGGACATGTTGAAAATGTCAGTGAAGACACTTGCCAGTTGGTCAGCACATGCTCGGAGTACACGTCCTGGTAATCCGTCTGGCCCTGCGGCCTTGTGAATGTTGACCTGCTTAAAAGTCTTACTCACATCGGCTACGGAGAGCGTGATCACATAGTCATCCGGAACAGCTGGTGCTCTCATGCATGCTTCAGTGTTGCTTGCTTCGAAGCGAGCATAGAAGTGGTTTAGCTCGTCTGGTAGGCTTGTGTCACTGGGCAGCTCGCGGCTGTGCTTCCCTTTGTAGTCTGTAATAGTTTTCAAGCCCTGCCACATCCGACGAGCGTCAGAGCCAGTGTAGTACGATTCAATCTTAGTCCTGTATTGACTCTTTGCCTGTTTGATGGTTCATCGGAGGTCATAGCGGGATTTCTTATAAGCGTCCGGGTTAGAGTCCCGTTCCTTGAAAGCGGCAGCTCTACCCTTTAGCTCAGTGCGGATGTTTCCTGTAATCCATGGCTTCTGGTTGGGGTATGTACGTACGGTCACTGTGGGGACGACATCATCGATGCACTTATTGATGAAGCCAGTGACTGATGTGGTGTACTCCTCAATGCTGTCTGAAGAATCCCGGAACATGTTCCAGTCTGTGCTAGCAAAACAGTCCTGTAGCTTAGCATCTGCGTCATCTGACCACTTTTTTTATTAACCGAGTCACTGGTGCTTCCTGCTTTAGTTTTTGCTTATAAGCAGGAATCAGGAGGATAGAGTTATGGTCAGATTTGCCAAATGGAGGGCGAGGGAGATCTTTGTATGCGTCTCTGTGTGTGGAGTAAAGGTGGTCTAGAGTTTGTTTTCCTCTGGTTGCACATTTAACATGCTGGTAGAAATTAGGTAGAACGGATTTAAGTTTCCCTGCATTAAAGTCCCCGGCCACTAGGAGCGCTGCATCTGGATGAGCGTTTTCCTGTTGATTAATGGCCTTGTACAACTCATTCAGTGCAATCTTAATGCCAGCATTGGTTTGTGGTGGTAAATAGACAGCTATGAAAAATATTGATGAAAACTCTCTTGGTAAATAGTGTGGTCTACAGCTTATCATAAGATACTCTACCTCAGGCGAGCAAAACCTCGAGACTTCCTTAGTATTTGATTTTGTGCACCAGCTGTTGTTTACAAATATACACAGACCGCCACCCCTTGTCTTACCGGAGTCAGCCGTTCTGTCCTGCCGATGTAGCGTATAGCCTGCTAGCTGAATGTTATCATTGTCGTCGTTCAGCCACGACTCGGTGAAACATAAGATATTACAGTTTTTAATGTCCCGTTGGTAGGATAACCGTAATCTTAAGTAATCCACTTTATTTTCAAATGATTGAACGTTGGCTAATAGGATTGATGGAAGAGGCAGTTTACTCGCTCGCCGTCGGATCCTTACAAGGCACCCCGATCTACGTCCACGATATCTCCGTCTCTTCCTCACGCGAATGACGGGGATTTGGGCCTTGTCGGGTGTCTGTATGATATCCTTCGCGGCCGCCTCGTTGAAGAAAAAATCTTCGTCCAATACGAGGTGAGTAATCGCTGTCCTGATATCCAGAAGCTCTTTTTGGTTATAAGAGACGATGGCAGAAACATTATGTACAAAATAAATTACAAATAACGCGGAAAAACACACATAATAGTACAATTGGTTAGAGGGCTGTAAAACGGCAGCCATCTTCTCCGGCGCTGTTATCTGGTGTGTATAGTGTTGAACCATCAGCATACAGACACAGGCTTTACTCAGAGCCAGTGTCAGGTCATTAGTAAAGATTGAAAAAAGTAAGGGGCCTAGACAGCTGCCCTGGGGAATGCCTGACTCTAACTGGATTATTTTAGAGAGGCTTCCATTAAAGAACACCCTCTGTGTTCTGTTAGACAGGTAATTCTCGATCCACAATATAGCAGAGGATGTAAAGCCATAACACATATGTTTTTCCAGCACCAGTTTGTGATCGATAATGTAAAAAGCTGCACTGAAGTCTAACAAAACAGCTCCCACAGTCTTTTTATTATCAATTTCTCTCAACCAATCATCAGTCATTTGTGTAAGCGCCGTACACTTTGAATGCCCTTCCCTATAAGCGTGCTGAAAATCTGTTGTTCATTTGTTTACTGTGAAATGGCATTGTATCTGGTCAAACACAATTTTTTCCAAAAGTTTACTAAGGGTTGTGTTAAGAGTAGTAGGCTAAGGCCCAGTTCTCTGTGACATTTCGGAGGGACATTTGCATACACCCACACACACACACTTATTAAGAAGTTTCACTTTCACACACACACACACACGGAGCACAAAGAAGAATGAACATTGAGAGAAAATTGACATTGACTAAGGAAATGAAGAAGAAGAAGAAGAAGTAAAATAAATGAATTGGGACTGGAATTTACCAAAATAATGATTAAAGGTTATGTTAAATGTTAAAGTTTGAAAGTATGGGGAAATGTACAGTGGAAGATATTATTAAAGGGGGATTAGAGTAATGCAGTAAAATGGTTAACAATGTTATAAAGTTGTTTGCATTAAAGTCGAACGCTGCTGGCACCCGCCCACCCGACTAGAATCACTAGATCTCGACGGGTCTGACCTAGAGTATGTGGACAACTACAAATACCTAGGTGTCTGGTTAGACTGTAAACTCTCCTTTCAGACTCACATTAAGAATCTCCAATCCAAAGTTAAATCTAGAATCGGCTTCCTATTTCGCAACAAAGCCTCCTTCACTCATGCTGCCAAACATGCCCTCGTAAAACTGACTATCCTACCGATCCTTGACTTCGGCGATGTCATTTACAAAATAGCCTCCAACACTCTACTCAGCAAATTGGATGTAGTCTATCACAGTGCCATCCGTTTTGTCTCCAAAGCCCCATACACTACCCACCATTGTGACCTGTACGCTCTTGTTGGCTGGTCCTCACTACATGTTCGTCGTCAAACCCACTGGCTCCAGGCCATCTATAAATCACTGCTAGGCAAATCCCCGCCTTATCTTAGCTCATTGGTCACCATAGCAGCACCCACCCGTAGTCTGCGCTCCAGCAGGTATATCTCACTGGTCATCCCCAAAGCTAACACCTCCTTTGGCCACCATTCCTTCCAGTTCTCTGCTGCCAATGACTGGAACGAATTGCAAAAATCTCTGAAGCTGGAGACTCTTATCTCCCTCACTAACTTTAAGCATAAGTTGTCAGAGCACCTTACCGATCACTGCACCTGTTCACAGCCCATCTGAAATTACCCCACCCAACTACCTCATCCCTATATTGTTATTTATTTTGCACCCCAGTATCTCTATTTGCACATAATCTCTTGCACATCTAGCATTCCAGTGTTAATAATAATTGTAATTATTTTGCACTATAGCCTATTTATTGCCTTACCTCCATAACTTGCTACATTTGCACACACTGTATATATATTTTCTGTTGTATTTTTTTGACTTTGTTTTTTTACCCCATATGTAACTGTGTGTTGTTTTTATCGCACTGCTTTGCTTTATCTTGGCCAGGTCGCAGTTGTAAATTAGAACTTGTTCTCAACTGGCTTACCTGGTTAAATAAAGGTGAAATACAAAATAAAAAATAAAAAATAAAAAAGTATGATGCATATAGACTAGGTTTGTCAAGCCTATGGGGACAAGGCTGTAGGGCCTGTAGGATGTTGATAATGAAAGGTTATAATGCTGAAATGTTGTAATGATGGGATGTTTAACTTGTTGGATATCTAAGAGGTAATGGGAGTAATAAATTAGGTTAGAGTGGGATTGCAATGGAGCTAAGTGGGGAATGGTAATGTTTAAAAATTAATGTTTTAAAAGTTAAGGTTAATAAAGTACATTGAGAATGCTAGCCTGCATTGGAAATTCCCTGGTCAGAGCGGCCAGGAGGAGACATCCTGTCAAGGTGGGCATCCTGTGTAAGCGAATGTCCTGCCTAGGCGAGGAAAGGTGCGATGTCGGCATTAGGTGTTAACCACTGAATGCGTCAACGGAGCAGGTGTTAGTCACGATGAGTTAGCAGAAAGAAGAATGGAGAGAGAACTCTCCTTGAGCTTGCTAGAAGAACCTGTTGACTGCTGGAAGAAGATTTTTGCTGTAGCTTTTTAGCTTAAAATATTTTTTGATTTTTATTATACTTTTTATCAGTTAAAGTAAAATTCTAGGAGGAATCCTTACGGTTACCTCATTGATAGAGGTTTGGTAAATTAGTTGTTGGTTTTAGACGCCATCTGAGGGACTGATCATCCTGAGGGGGGAGCCAAAAAACTGTTAATAGAGTTGTAGAAGGTAAGAAACTGTTTTTCTTGTTATTAAATATTGTGCTTCTCATAAAATTGTAATAGACAAAAAACATTTTATTGGGACACCCCAACAGTGGTTTAGTTAAGGGCACTGAAGGGGGTCTATCAATTTAATTTACTGTCAATTTTTACTGATCATTTGATTTGTGATATTGATTTGTGATTGATTTATTGCTTGATTTGGGATTTTTAATGCCTGTTTCTGGAATTTTCAATAAACTCGCTTTATTGTTCTGAAACCCTGTGTCTTTAAAGAGTCAAGTGCATGTCGTTTCACTCTAGGTTTCCGGAGTAGACTCGATTGATTGAGGACCCGAGTAGCTGGTATAAAAGGAACCTAACCTGAGACCCAACTATAGTGACTGAGTGCATTGGTAGGAGTCGTAGTTAAGGGTGTCTCTGGGCTAAAGCCAACACAGAGGAGGGCGACCCGCTCATGGTGTGCCGAGGTTGAAACTCTGGCCCGGACGATCCTGAGAAGGCGCGGGTTTATAAGGTTCAGGGTGAGGGAGCATAGGCACTCGACTTTGGGGATAGCCCACTTTACTGTAAGGCCCTTACTGTTGAGCTTGAGGAACAGTCCCTAGCTGTAGACTAGCTCAGTGGTAAAGCAGAGCAGCATCTATCAGATCTGTAGGGATTCATGAGGACTGATAACTGACCTGCTATTGGGTAGGCAGGGGCGAATTGAATTGTTAATCCTGCAGAAGTGGTATTTTAGCTTTGACAGTTGGTAACAGGCTGATTGGTCGGCTGTTTGAGCCAGTAAAGGGTGCTTTGCTATTCTTGGGTAGCAAAATTACTTTTGCTTCCCTCCAGGCCTGAGGGCACTAGTTAGTGAATTTTTATAGGTCGTTGCGGTTGAATGATTAACAACGAATCACGATTTTCGATTTCGGTTTTTATTATTATTTTAAACATTAAATGCACTATGCATTATGTGGGTTGGATGCTGTAACAACACAGAATAAAACTATTAATAAAAGTCCCATGATGGTAGTGACTGCCCATTACTGCTTATCACTATTATTTATTCACATTACTTTAATAAAATATTTCAGTTGTCTATATTACATTTGTTATTATTACTTTATTATTTCATTCCAAGTCATTATCTCTACAGAGCTGCTGCCTATGCTGTCTGACAAAATCATTATTTCAGTCCTTCTTCAAAGTAAATAAGGCATACTTTTATGACTGCTGAATATCAATGGTCTATCAATCACTTAGATCATGTATTTTCTGGTAAAAATACCTTGAAGCAACTGCTCTCTATGTAACCCTGTTGATAGCTCATTCTTCTGGTCTCTTACGTAGCAGGCGTAAAAGAAACACAGACCGGACTAGTAGGCGCGCAATGGATTATGATCATTGTGGTTAACTATCACGTTTTCTGCACTAAACTATGTAGAACATTGGCCTGCTGGAAACTACAACTCCCTACTACATTGCACAGTTCTGGATCTGATTTATATCTAGAGAAACTGCAGTACAATGTGCTCATTGAGCCCACAGAAGAAGAAGAAGAAAAAAAAATGGAATTCAAATAACTGAACAAAATGGAATTCAAATAATTGAACCGATGTCGGTCAATTAGTTGTTTAAAAAACGATTAAATCGCTCAGCACTAGAGGGCACACACTTTCCTGTAGGCTTAGATTGAAGAGATGGCAAATAGGAGTGGCAATATCTTCAGCTATAATCCTCAGTAATTTTCCATCCAAGTTGTCAGACCCAGGTGGCTTGTCATTGTTGATAGACAACCATTTTGTTCACCTCTTCCACACTCACTTTACAGAATAAAAAATTACAATGGTTCAGAATTTGTTGTTGGCATGCCATGCCTAAATTTGCTAATCTTGCCAATGAAGAAAATCATTAAAGTAGTTGGCAACTTTAGCCAGCTGGAACTAGCTAGGTAGCACAGGTTCTCCATATGAAGATGAGAAATAGTGCATTGTGGGTAGTTCCAAAGATATCTGGAAATAAGTTAATAAATATGTAAAATACGCTCAAACATAACTAAGATCGTGACTACAACTAAGTTACTGAGTCTTTGACCATACCATGTTGTTACTTTGGTGAGTAAAAACTTGTGCTTCCTACCCTTTAATGGAAGCATGCAACAATAGCAAGCCTATCGTCTTACAGTCAAAGTGCTATAACCTATTATTGAACATACAACTCCTGTAATGAAGCAGCTAATTAAACATAATTTTCAAACATTTGCCAAAAATCCATTTGCGGGAAAACACAGTTCTAAAGAGCCCACCTACTGCGAGCTTCTGGTCAACGAAAGAAAGTTGATATGAAAATCAACAGGAGAGAAATGCTGATCTTTATAAAATAATTGCCTCAACGTTTCTATGGTTGGATTTTTGCTAGGCTACTTTGAAGCAACGTAAGATATGCCTCATTATTTGAAGTAAAGTAAAACGTTTAGGTTTCAAACAATTATACTGCCTCAAGCTCACATTGCAAAGTAGTGAGTGATGAGCTGAAGCCTGCCTACCATTGTCTATAGCCTATGCACTCTAATGGCAAATTACGAGTTGAGAAATAAAAATAGTATATCTTTATAATCGTGGCAATCAAAACAGTTTTAACACATGATTGCATTTACAATTGTTATTTATTGCGCAATGACTTATAAAATCACATTTTGAGGAGCTGCTCACTGTCTGACAGGTGATAGCCTAGTTTGAGGAGCGGAAAAGCCTATGTACAGTGGGGGAAAAAAGTATTTAGTCAGCCACCAATTGTGCAAGTTCTCCCATTTAAAAAGTAGAGAGCGGCCTGTAATTTTCATCATAGGTACACGTCAACTATGACAGACAAATTGAAGAAAGAAATCCAGAAAATCACATTGTAGGATTTTTAATGAATTTATTTGCAAATTATGGTGGAAAATAAGTATTTGGTCACCTACAAACAAGCAAGATTTCTGGCTCTCACAGACCTGTAACTTCTTCTTTAAGAGGCTCCTCTGTCCGCCACTCGTTACCTGTATTAATGGCACCTGTTTGAACTTGTTATCAGTATAAAAGACACCTGTCCACAACCTCAAACAGTCACACTCCAAACTCCACTATGGCCAAGATCAAAGGACACCAGAAACAAAATTGTAGACCTGCACCAGGCTGGGAAGACTGAATCTGCAATAGGTAAGCAGCTTGGTTTGAAGAAATCAACTGTGGGAGCAATTATTAGGAAATGGAAGACATACAAGACCACTGATAATCTCCCTCGATCTGGGGCTCCACGCAAGATCTCACCCTGTGGGGTCAAAATGATCACAAAATCCCAGAACCACACGGGGGGACCTAGTGAATGACCTGCAGAGAGCTGGGACCAAAGTAACAAAGCCTACCATCAGTAACACACTACGCCGCCAGGGACTCAAATCCTGCAGTGCTAGACGTGTCCCCCTGCTTAAGCCAGTACATGTCCAGGCCCGTCTGAAGTTTGCTAGAGTGCATTTGGATGATCCAGAAGAGGATTGGGAGAATGTCATATGGTCAGATGAAACCAAAATAGAACTTTTTGGTAAAAACTCAACTCGTCGTGTTTGGAGGACAAAGAATGCTGAGTTGCATCCAAAGAACGCCATACCTACTGTGAAGCATGGGGGTGGAAACATCATGCTTTGGGGCTGTTTTTCTGCAAAGGGACCAGGACGACTGATCCGTGTAAAGGAAAGAATGAATGGGGCCATGTATCGTGAGATTTTGAGTGAAAACCTCCTTCCATCAGCAAGGGCATTGAAGATGAAACGTGGCTGGGTCTTTCAGCATGACAATGATCCCAAACACACCGCCCGGGCAACGAAGGAGTGGCTTCGTAAGAAGCATTTCAAGGTTCTGGAGTGGCCTAGTCAGTCTCCAGATCTCAACCCCATAGAAAATCTTTGGAGGGAGTTGAAAGTCCGTGTTGCCCAGCGACAGCCCCAAAACATCACTGCTCTAGAGGAGATCTGCATGGAGGAATGGGCCAAAATACCAGCAACAGTGTGTGAAGACTTACAGAAAACGTTTGACCTGTGTCATTGCCAACACAGGGTATATAACAAAGTATTGAAAAATCCTACAATGTGATTTTCTGGATTTTTTTTCCTCATTTTGTCTGTCATAGTTGACGTGTACCTATGATGAAAATTACAGGCCTCTCTCATCTTTTTATGTGGGAGAACTTGCACAATTGGTGGCTGACTAAATACTTTTTTTCCCCACAGCATGCTGTGCGTGTGATAAATATACTGAACAAAAATATAACCGCAACATGTAGTGTTAGTCCCATGTTTCATGAGCTGAAATAAAAGATCCCCGAAATTTCCCATACGCACAAAAAGCTTATTTCTCTCAAATGTTGTGCACAAATTTGTTTACATCCCTGTTAGTGAGCATTTCTCATTTGCCAAGATAATCCTTCTACCTGACAGGTGTGGCATATCAAGAAGCTGATTAAACAGCATGATCATTACACAGGTAATGATGAGATCCTGAGGCCCATTGGTGTGCCATTCATCCGCCGCCATCACCTCATGTTTCAGCATGATAATGCACGGCCCCATGTCGCAAGGATCTGTACACAATTCCTGGAAGCTGAAAATGACACACTCTCTCTTGCTTCTCCTTCATTTTGGAATAAATTAATTTGTTCAAAATTATTCAACTATTATCTTTCTCTCTCTTTGAGTCAACTACTCACCACATTTTATATACTGCAGCGGTAGCTAGCTGTAGTTTATGCTTTCAGTACTATATTAATTATCTGATCCTTTGAGTGGGTGGACAACATGTCAGTTCATGCTGCAAGAGCTCTGATAGGTTGGAGGACGTCCTCCAGTAGTGGTCATAATTACTGTGTAAGTCTATGGAAGGGGGTGAGAACCATGAACCTCCTAGGTTTTGTATTGAAGTCAATGTACCCAGAGGAGGACAGAAGCTAGCTGTCCTCTGGCTACACCATGGTGCTACCCTACAGAGTGCTGTTGAGGCTACTGTTGACCTTTTTTTGCAAAATAGTGTGTTTTAGTCAATTATTTGGTGACATATGACTATTAGTTTCGTTGTATCTAAAAGGATAACTATATATTTTTCTTTTTTTATTTATTTATCACTGAGGATTATGGTCCTCCCCTTCTTCCTCTTAGGAGCCTCCACTGGTTTGTACTCCTTCCAAAAATGAAACAAGACCATCAGGACCATGGACAAGGCCGGCCCGTCACCCTCACCTGCCCTCTTGTGCCAGCACCGTCCCCTCCTCCTTCAGCCTGTTGCTCTTTACAGCGCAGTCCTCTAGGAGGACTTCACGTCGCCGCTTGATAGCATGTAGCCAGTCCACCTCGTCCACTCCATCCTCCTCTGGCTTCTCCGCCGCGGCTTCAAACTGCTGCACCGCTGCCTTGCACACCCGCTCGCCCACTTTCCTCTTCCAGCCGAACGAAGCCATCCTGTACAGAAACGAGAGTAAATGAGCTGAAACCTCTACATGCAAATAGCTCGCTACTACTGCTAACAGACACTTGAGACTTGTAACCTGTTTACGTTGAATTAGGTAGCTAGCAAGCGTGTAAATTGAAAGGGGAAGGGCTATACGTCCAGGGTAGGGGAGGGAATGGCCGGCAGGGGATGTAGCTCAGTTGGTAGAGCATGGCGTTTGCAACGCCAGGATTGTGGGTTCGATAAAAAATAATGTATGTGCTAACTGTAAGTCGCTCTGGATAAGAGCGTCTGCTAAATGAACCAAAATGTAAATGTAAATGTATACGGATACTCTTACGTGCAAACCAACTAGCCAAACCATTAACCCTGACCCAGCTAATTTTAACAAATTCTGAAAATAACGTTAAATATCAGTTTGCACGTCAGGAGTGTCTTAGCTAGCATGCTAATGTTAGCTAGCTAGAAGCTGGCTAGCAGATAGGTACAAGCGCTAACGTTTGATAACTGTAACTAATTATTTATCAAATGCATTTGATTTAACATCATTTAAACGCAGTTACCTGTGCTGCTGTAGCGATTGCTGAGCTTTCAACTTTCTGTTTAACCCGGAAGCTCTTGTGATTGTAAACACAGAAATGTAAAGGGACAGTACAAATCTTTAGAAGTCATTTGAAGGGTGCATGAAAGGAACAGCACAGCTATTTTGAAAAGTCTGGTCTAGATATGTGTGGGGCAGTCTTCCTCTTTTGTCAGTTTTAAGTAGATGGCTCTGCTTTTCCAAACATACATCTGTAGTTGTTTTATATAGCTACATGCTTTACATGCTTCCAGGTCTTTTGCTACTCTTTAAATCTGGGAAGGATGTATATTTGCAGCCATGCATCATAGTATTGCTATACAACTTTTTATTCTACAAATTGTCCAATGCCTCCAACAGAAACAAGGGCAGACATGAAAACGTGTGCAATTTAGCTGTTTATTAGGCAGTTGTGTGTACAAATGATTTAAACACTCACTGTCCATTTGATACATTTACATTGGTCATTATAGTAGTAGGGTCCCTTTACAAACCAAATAAAATTAAAACAAGGTTTCTTTACTAAAGCAGTTAAGACAGATACTATTACATATTTATCCTGCAAAGTCAGCTCTTAACGCTCCCACTCAAAAGGAGAAAAACTACTCACTACTCACCAAATGTGCAACTTACTACATCACAAGCCGTTAGAAGAACATGGTCGAAAGAGAAAGACACAGGGTCATTGCACTTCCTCAGTAAACCGTTAGAAGAACATGGTCTCACACTAACTTATTTCAAACAACCCCACAATTCACCTTACTATTTGGAATAGAACTTGCAACTGTCCTTGAAAACTAAAAAAAAGAAAGTTTGTTTGGAGTCCTACAAATATTTAAATAATAATTTGGTCTACAAATTAGACCTTGCAGTAACATAATCCATAGGCATCATTTCTTCAGACCAAAACCAGCCCCACACAATATTGAGGCTAGAAGTAGATAGATAAATGTTTTTATATTCACTGATATAAAACTGATCAACAGTACTGATAATGATAAGGCAGCCAACAGAATGACGCAATCGAAGAGACATTGAATGAGATTCAAACTCTCTTGAGTTTGAATCTCATTCAATGTGGGGGGGGGGCAAGAAAAGTGAAATAGTGATTTTTGTTGTTGTGATTGTTTCCTTCATCAATTTACATTGTCCATGCACATGTACTTGCTGCACATCACCACTCACAATGGTCCCAATCTCTCAATGTGTAACTGATGGATAGGCATGTGTACAAACTGAATGTTGGTCAAATCCTGCTAAAAGGCATGTCACTCAGTCAAGACACATTTATGAATGCATATAGCCCTCAACCTCTTAAAGATAAATTGGTAAAATGAAAAAAACAAAATGGTATATTTGAATTAAGTATAGGTACGTCTCATTTTGACTAGCATGGCAAAGAACTCTTGGGAGAGAGTGAGGAAAAACAATGTGTATAGAATAACTGATTTAAAAAAAAAAACTGATATTGATTTAAGAAAGCAGTAAAAGGAATAAAATGTCATCCAGCAATATAGTCGTATGCAAAAAATAAAGAAAAATAATTCAGTCCATAATTATTTATCTCAATATAATCTACAATTCCCACTTAAAGCACTGATAAATATATCCAAATGCATGTTTTTTTTATTTATATATATAAAAATGTAGAGGACAAATAAATCCATACAAGCATTTCTTTTTTTTTTTTACAACAATGACAAAGAACATGGACATCTAGTCTTAAAACTTAATTCAATTAACAACAAAACAGCTAAACAAAAATGTGGATTAAGTACCAACTCCTTTTTCCACCCTGATGCGATCGAGAGAGAAAGATACAGGGTCATTTGCTTTTGTTTTCTCTACTGAAAAAAAGGACAGCAAAGCCCACTGAGTACAGTAAAGCAAATTCAGTGTATCACTCAGACTTAGCCTATATATATATATATATATATATATATAGGCTAAGGGTGGAATGTGATCTAAGAGGGGGAAGAAATCATCGTCTGCCAATTATAATGATCGTGAAAATATAAAACCATCTCTAAAATAGTATTCTGTCATCATGAATATAATAAAGTGGCTTGGTCATTGTCATTCACCTTTCCCTACACCCCACCCCTCTGCTCTGACAACAACCCCCAAGTGAGTCAGGGTAGGTGCGAACTGAACCTGCATCATCAGTGCCATGGAACAACCCTAGCCAGTTCCCCCGCCCATGGTGGGGATGAACCGAGCCATGAATCGGTTGCATGCTTATTGCTTATAAAGACACTCAGAGAGAAAAAAAAGGCGAACGTTTTGACTTGATTGTGAGCTATCGTGCAAGTAGCTTGATGAGATTGGCGCACATCTCAAAGAACTCTATGGTGTGGCTGCCGGGCCGCGGGTACGCTGTCGTCAGGGCGAGGTCGCCTCCCGTTGAGTCGACAGAGGAGGTGAGCGAGGAGGTCAGGGAGCTCTCCGAAGCCTTGGTGGGGGTGGGAGGGATGGAGGTGGCAGGGGTCGGGGTAGCATCCTCCTTAGTCCCCTCGGTTTGGGACCCCCCCTCTGCAGCAGTGTCGTTCTTAAGTGCCGTGCGGTAGTTTCCCAAAGACCCAGACCGGTGAGGAGTGGCAGTCCCAGATTTAGCCTCCAACATGTCATCTACAGACAGAGAGAAAAGAAAGAGGGGAAAGAGACAAATGTTAAACACACAGAAATACTTAGGTGGTTATAACTAAACACACAAAACAAACAAAAGCCACTATAGACAGACCTGTGCCATGTCTGTAAGGTGATCAAAAAAATATGAATTATTTTTTGAAGTCGGACGAGTAAATTTGCATTGCACTCAGCAGGGAAAGCCTCTTATGTTTTGGCAATTTTCTGTGATGGTGTAGTCGGCAGTGTAGAAAACCACTTCCAAGTTCTAGACATGTTCTCATTAAGTCCAGGTTGACGTACTGTCTATGCTACGGAAGTCCAGGAGGTAGGTCCTGCTGTCCACCTGGTAGAGCTGAAGGCTCATCTTGGTCTGCATGCCAGTCACTGGGTTCTTCCTCTTTACACGCAGGTAGTACGGATTCACCACCTGGGGAGGAGGATATGGAGATTAGTGATGCATTCAACGATGTCAGAAGCTGGGTGTAATATGTCATAGATATAACATACAGCATAGAATATTACATTTTCAATATGGCTGCTGTAGCTGCTTCAGTGGTGATCTGTATTTAAGTGATTTCAGTGAACGTTTAGAACATGTTGCCTTTCGTCATCAAAATGGGAACTTTTGTGTATAACAGCAAAAAAGATTACGAAGAGTGTAGCAAATGTGAAATGGCTAGCTAGTTAGCGGTGCGCACTAGTAGCTTTCAAATCGGTGACATCACTCGTTATAAGACCTAGAAGTAGTTGGCTTTTGTGGCACAACAGGTAACGATGCTTTGTGGGTGACAGTTGTCGATTTGTTCAGAGGGTCCCAGGTTGGGGCAAGGAGAGGGACGGAAGCAACAATGTTACAAGAGCACAATATCAGCACTTTTAGAGTCTAGGCAGAACAACAGTGGTTAACTTTGTGGGACTGTATGTGAAGCTCAGTATGTTTTACTACTGTGTACCCAAACACATAAAACCATAAATAGCTGCTTTCCATCTATCAGGGCAAGAGAAGTATAAACAGGAAACCGAGCATTTCCTTCAGAAATTGCACTCTCATTTATCCTCAACATAACTTAAAAATGAGAGTCAGTCAGCTGATATAGTTTTAAAGTCTAAAGGTTGTGCCGTACTAAAATAGAACCCAATAGAAGAAGGAAATAGCCTCATTCCATTCCAGGTCAAGTAGAATTAGACCTGACAGAGCCAGCAGTTCACACCAAGCAGAAAAAGACAAATAATGGCATGTTAATTTTAACAAAGAACCAGGTCCACCATTACAAATACTTGGAGAAAAAAAAACAAAAATGCAAAAGGTTTTACTGAGTTACAATTCATATAAGGAAATCAGTCAATTGAAATAATTTAATTAGGCCCTAACCTGTGGATTTCACATGACTGGGAATACAGATATGCATCTGTTGGTCACATAACATATTTTTTTAAAGGTAGGGGTGTGGATCAGAAAACCAGTCAGTATCTGGTGTGACCACCATTTGCCTCAAGCAGCGCGACATCTCCTTCGCATAGAGTTGACCAGACTATTGATTGTGGCCTGTGGAATGTTGTCCCACTCCTCTTCAATGGCTGTTGTGAAGTTGCTGGATATTGGCGGGAACTGGAACACGCTGTTGTACACGTCAAATAGAGCATCCCAAACATGCTCAATGTGTGACATGGCTGGTGAGTACGCAGGCCATGGAAGAACTGGGACATTTTCAGCTTCTAGGAATTGTGTACAGATCCTTGCAACATGGGGCCATGCATTATCATGTTGAAATATGAGGTGATGGCGGCGGATGAATGGCATGACGATGGGCCTCAAGATCTCATCACGGTATCGCTGTGCATAAACATTTCCATAGATAAAATGCAATTGTGTGTAGCTTATGCCTGCCCATACCATAACCCCACCACGGGACACTCTGTTCACAACATTTTTAGTCATTTAGCAGACGCTCTTATCCAGAGCGACTTACAGGAGCAATTAGGGTTAAGTGCCTTGCTCAAGGGCACAGACAGATTTTTCACCTAGTTGGCTCGGGGATTAGAACCAGCGACCTTTCGGTTACTGGCACAACATTCTTAACCACTAAGCTACCTGCCGCGTTGACATCAGCAAAGCGCTCGCCCACACGACGCCATAAACGCTGTCTGCCATCTGCCCGGTACAGTTGAAACCGGGATTCATCAGTGAAGAGCACACTTCTCCAGCGTGCCAGTGGCCATCGAAGGTGAGCATTTGTCCACTGAAGTCGGTTACGACGCCAAACTGCAGTCAGTTTGTGCAGAAATTCTTTGGTTGTGCAAACCCACAGTTTAATAATAATAATAATATGCCATTTAGCAGACGCTTTTATCCAAAGCGACTTACAGTCATGCGTGCATACATTTTTTTGTGTATGGGTGGTCCCGGGGATCGAACCCACTACCTTGGCGTTACAAGCGCCATGCTCTACCAGCTGAGCTACAGAGGACCAGTTTAATCAGCTGTCCGGGTGACTTGTCTCAGACGATCCCGCAGGTGAAGTAGCCGGATGCAGAGGTCCTGGGCTAGCGTGATTACACGTGGTCTGCGGTTGTGAGGCCAGTTGGACGTACTGCCAAATTCTCTAAAACGACATTGGAGGCGGCTTATGGTAGAGAAATGAACATTCAATTCTCTGGCAACAGATCTGGTGGACATTCCTGCAGTCAGCATGCCAATTGCACGTTCCCTCAAAACTTGAGACATCTGTGGCATTGTGTTGTGTGACAAAACTGCACATTTTAGAGTGGCCTTTTATTGTCCCCAGCACAAGGTGCACCTGTGTAATGATTTACATTTACGTCATTTAGCAGACGCTCTTATCCAGAGCGACTTACAAATTGGATCATGATCATGCTGTTTAATCAGCTTCTTGATATGCCATACCTGTCAGGTGGATGGATTATCTTGGCAAAGGAGAAATGCTCACTAACAGGGATGTAAACTAATTTGTGCACAACATTTGAGAGAAATAAGCTTTTTGTGCATATGGAAAAGTTCTGGGATCTTTTATATCAGCTCATGAAACATGGGACCAACACTTGACACCATGCGTTTATATTTTTGTTTAGTATACTTTATTTCCCAATTCCAAATAAACCTTGAGCCCCTACCCCTTGACAGATCTATGAGGAACCCTTGATGGTTTTCTGTGTATTTCTCCCGGACCTCTTTACCCACTCCTTCCCTCCCCCTTCTGCTCTTCCTTCACACCATCCTCTTCCCCACTCTACGATTCTCCCTCCATCACTCCCTTCCTCCCTCCCCTCACCTTCCACTCGTAGTCCAGCTGCTTCATGGCCCGGCACACCTCAGACATAATATCACTGGGCCTGCTCTGGCTCCTGATCCCCAGGTGCCACTTAGCCCGCCTCACCCCTTGGTGCTTCGATTTCTGGGGGTTTAGCTCGTCCAGCGTATGCCTCGGCCTGGGAGGGGTCTCCGCTGCCAGGAACGGCTGCATGCGCTCGGGGTGGGGCTTAAGGCCTGCGGCGGCCGCGGCGGAGGCGGTCAGGTGCTGATCCTCCAGGAAGGAGTCTGGGGGACTGGAAGCCAGGTAGAAGTCTTTGGCCTCGGACATGATGCGGCGGTTGTCGATGATGAGGTGGTAGGCCACAGCCAGGGGGTCATGGTGGTTGCGGCTGTACAAGCAGGTCAGGATTTCCTCCTCAGTGCACTCAAACTTCTCACACACCTCCTTCAGGGCCTCGTCGTCAATCATGTTGTTGCTGTAGGATGGGTCCTCTGGGAACAAGTACTTGGGGAGCTCCTCTTTGAACCATTCATCCTCTCTGTGGCAAGGGAAGACAGAGCATGGTTAAAGTCAGGGTCAAGGTATTCTTTATTATCCCATAGGGACATTTGTTTACTTAAGAGGGCAGCTAGAAAACGTGTGGACCAGGAGGGGTGGGTTCACTTTGTTAGTGCTGGGCTGGAACTAAAGCCTGCACAGAGAAGGCAGGAGCTGCCCCAGGACAGGAGTTTTCCACCTCTATGATAGGTAGTACAGCGTGAAAACTAACACAGTTGCATTTTTGTTTTTAATGTATTTTATCTTCCATTACAGTACACTACTGCAGAGTGTATTAAGGTGTTTAAATGCACTTAGTATTTGAATGGAACGCATACAGGCGAAGTTGATTTCTTGTCCCTTCTTACCGGATCTCTTTGATGGTGGCTCTCTTCATGGGATCCACCTGCAGCATGTGTTTGAGCAGGGCGATGACGGAGGGGTTCAGGTACTGAGGCGTGAAGAAGATCCCGTCACAGATCTTCTTGAAGAGCGTTGGCACATGGTCGTCATCGAAGGGCAGCGTCCCACACAGCAGGGCATACAGGATCACCCCACTGCTCCAGATGTCCACCTCAGGACCTGCATATAACCTGGCAGGAAACAGGTAAATCAAACACATTTATGAATCCCTTTAGATCAGGGATGGGCAACTTTGATGGGGGTGGGGGCCACAAAAAATAAATGAACTCATGGAGGGGCCGCAGTGGCTTGTGGGTCTGCACACCCACATCCCTCCCCCCACCTTGCGAGCAAAACATTTTAGCTGCCTCCCTCGTGACAGTGAAGACAAAAAATTTACGTATTAAAGTACATTTCTTGCAATTCTAAACATTTTGCCATGGGGCGGAGAATAGTTTTTGCCGTTTTACAGCTAATTTCCTGCAATTCTACACATTTTGCCATACGGTGGAGGCAAATGTTTGCAGTTTTTAATATGATAACTGATGATCAAATGGGCCCCACCGTGGTCGGTAATTCGATCATGCTTACTACAAGTTTAGTTAGCTGGCCGCTAGACTAACTTACCAATCTAAAAGATTTTAGCTGACATGGGCTAATTGAGTGACTGCTGATGCACAACCACATTTCGAAATTGCACCTTGTGTATTCTATTATTCTAACTCTCAACAGTAAGTTGAGACACAGACTGAGTTCCTAAAAAAATTAATACAAATTATTTGGGTTTAATATTTTGTGTGAAATTGGTCCGCGGGACACCAGTTGCCCATCCCTGCTTTACATCAACAGTTGCCGCAAAGTTGTTTACAGTAACACAGTCTAGACTCCAAAGAGAAACCAGAAGCATAGAGGACAAGACTACCTGCATTTAACCTGGGAGGACAGACAGATGGAGGGGGGAGAAGACAGTTCATGGACATGAACCAAGAGTCTTTTAGTACGGTGAATATTGAGTGAGACATTTATCAAGAACGGGAGGGTCTTTCACCAAAGCAAAACCGTGAAATTTAACAGTCCTTTTAACATGAACAGCCTTCCTTATTGAAATGTAACAGCGATTTTCGCACACATTAGCACATTCCCCATCACGTCTGCCATAGTTTTAGTGTGAAAGAAAAGGCGAGGACAAGACTACCTTCCAGAGATGACTTCAGGGGCAGCGTAGTTCGGAGAACCACAACTCGTCCTCAGAAACTCTCCGTCCGACATCATGTTTGACAAACCTACAGAAAACACCAGACAATATCACATAATGTCCAAAGGTAGTGCACTATATAGGAAATAGGGTGTCATTTCAGACATACCCTTTCCAGTAACTATGGTGGATGCGTAACCAAGCCAACTCAGTACAGTTAGGCATGGCTCGATTTGGAAGTGTAAATCAGGTATAGGTGTAGAAAGCTGCCGGTCGATTTGTGTGGGGTTAGGGTTGAGGGTGACAGTGACTTGCCAAAGTCAGCGATCTTGGCGTTCATCTGTGCATCCAGCAGGACGTTCTCAGGCTTCAGGTCTCTGTGCACCACCATGTGTCTGTGGCAGTAGTCTACTGCGGAGATTATCTGCTGGAACAGACGACGGCTCTCCTTCTCATCCAACTGGAGACACACACACACACACGAAACGCAGACACAGAAACACACACGAGAGGTGAGATATTTCACTTTTAGCTGTCCATTCAGTGTCTATTTCAGTATTGTAAGTAACCACTCTGGATATTTGGTCAGTGACTTTCCTTGAATTATTTAGTAGTCCTTAAAAACCACTTAGAAAGAATGCAGTGCAGAGATCGAGCTTTGTGAATTATGTTTTTGTGTACGGAAGGAGGGGTAGTCCATACGAGAGGCAGGCTATAACATGACTATTGACACAACCATTATACTACCCAAGTCTCATGACGACAGACAAGTAATTAGCTAAGTGATTAAGATTCAGGTGAGCAAAAGACTACCTACAATCCAAAACAACAGTTCATTTTAGCAGATAGACAACATATTTTAACAGATAGGCTTAATGAGGCTTAATGTACACTGCTCAAAAAAATTAAGGGAACACTTAAACAACACAATGTAACTCCAAGTCAATCACACTTCTGTGCAATCAAACTGTCCACTTAGGAAGCAACACTGATTGACAATACATTTCACATGCTGTTGTGCAAATGGAATAGACAACAGGTGGAAATTATAGGCAATTAGCAAGACACCCCCAATAAAGGAGTGGTTCTGCAGGTGGTGCCCACAGACCACTTCTCAGTTCCTATGCTTCCTGGCTGATGTTTTGGTCACTTTTGAATGCTGGCGGTGCTTTCACTCTAGTGGTAGCATGAGACGGAGTCTACAACCCACACAAGTGGCTCAGGTAGTGCAGCTCATCCAGGATGGCACATCAATGCGAGCTGTGGCAAGAAGGTTTGCTGTGTCTGTCAGCGTAGTGTCCAGAGCATGGAGGCGCTACCAGGAGACAGGCCAGTACATCAGGAGAAGTGGAGGAGGCCGTAGGAGGGCAACAACCCAGCAGCAGGACCGCTACCTCCGCCTTTGTGCAAGGAGGAGCAGGAGGAGCACTTCCAGAGCCCTGCAAAATGACCTCCAGCATGCCACAAATGTGCATGTCTGCTCAAACGTTCAGAAACAGACTACATGAGGGTGGTATGAGGGCCCGACGTCCACAGGCAGGGGTTGTGCTTACAGCCCAACACCGTGCAGGACGTTTGGCATTTGCCAGAGAACACCAAGATTGGCAAATTCGCCACTGGCGCCCTGTGCTCTTCACAGATGAAAGCAGGTTCACACTGAGCACATGTGACAGACGTGACAGAGTCTGGAGACGCCGTGGAGAACGTTCTGCTGCCTGCAACATCCTCCAGCATGACCGGTTTGGCAGTGGGTCAGTCATGGTGTGGGGTGGCATTTCTTTGGGGGGCCGCACAGCCCTCCATGTGCTCGCCAGAGGTAGCCTGACTGCCATTAGGTACCGAGATGAGATCCTCAGACCCCTTGTGAGACCATATGCTGGTGCGGTTGGCCCTGGGTTCCTCCTAGGGTTCCTCCTAATGCAAGACAATGCTAGACCTCATGTGGCTGGAGTGTGTCAGTAGTTCCTGCAAGAGGAAGGCATTGATGCTATGGACTGGCCCGCCCGTTCCCCAGACCTGAATCCAATTGAGCACATCTGGGACATCATGTCTCGCTCCATCCACCAACGCCACGTTGCACCACAGACTGTCCAGGAGTTGGCGGATGCTTTAGTCCAGGTCTGGGAGGAGATCCCTCTGGAGACCATCCGCCACCTCATCAGGAGCATGCCCAGGCGTTGTAGGGAGGTCATACAGGCACGTGGAGGCCACACACACTACTGAGCCTCATTTTGACTTGTTTTAAGGACATTACATCAAAGTTGGATCAGCCTGTAGTGTGCTTTTCCACTTTAATTTTGAGTGTGCCTCCAAATCCAGACCTCCATGGGTTGATACATTTCATTTCCATCGATAATATTTGTGTGATTTTGTTGTCAGCACATTCAACTATGTAAAGAAAGAAGTAAGATTATTTCATTCATTCAGATCTAGGATGTGTTATTTTAGTGTTCCCTTTATTTTTTTGAGCAGTGTAGAATAACCCCTAATGTCTGTTTTGTTGTTGAACCAAAACCAGGTCCATAATTTTCATAAAGTTTACATACATTAGAGTGTGTTTTCCTCAGAGGGAGGGGGGGGGGGGGGGTCTTACCTTTCCATTTTTGCAGATGTAGTCAAAGAGCTCTCCTCCGGACACATACTCCATCACCATGAAGATGTCTGTTGGGGTGCTGATCACCTGGTACCTACAGCCCCACAGGAGAAACAACAACAGTCACACACAGAAAATAGTCTAGTCATGATTGGACCAAGAGATTTCCCTGACCATGCGACCCACCTGATCAGGAAAAAACTCTGGGCTCTACTCATAAACACCAGAGAAAACAGTCAAGGATCACCAAACTTTGACAAACCTATAATAAAAAAAGCTATTGCTATATTTCAGCTTTACCACAGCAATAAAAAGGAAGAAAATTGCAATATAACATCAGAATGAGAGGTAGGTGTTTTAGGACAGATGAATCCTCTCAAAAGCCATTAATTGATTCTAAACCTAGAGGCAAGATAACTCCTTTGTGGGCCATTGGGTTCAATGACTGGACGGTGTGAGGGAGACTGGCCACAAGCCATGGAACACTTCAACTTGCTAAACATAGGCCTACTTCACTAGAGCAAACCTCCGCTACATTTCTTCATTCATGTGTCACATATTGGTAACACAAGGTTATCAACACAAGTGTCGTATAAAACACAGCAGCTTCAGAAAACTCACTCTTGTAAAACTATTTCTACTGGCCTCTACGGACAAGACGTCAGTGAATACGGGGGGGAAAGGGCAACTCTTTCCTCATTCTTGTGCAGCATTTTGAGATTTTCAACTTGACTCCAAGGGGTACACGTTAAAAGAAAGTGTGAAAATTCTGGCCTAGTCACAAGGGAGCAGGCCCCCAGAAATGCCCGAACAAGGCCTACACAATGATCCTCAGTGGAGCTCACAGCCAGGTCATGGAGACTACTCATGTACGGGGACTTTTCATTCAGTCAATAGTAATAGGACTAGTTCGAAAAAAATACAAACAAAACAGCCGGAAACATAAGGGAGATCTGACCCTTCATAACCAATGAGCTAAATCATGGAAACACTGCATTTAATCAAGATACTCTTTGAAAAGGTAGGTTTTCAGACGTTTTCGGAAGATGGGCAGGGACTCAGCTGTCCTGACGTTAGGGGGAAGCTTGTTCCACCATTTTGGTGCCGGGACAGAGAAGAGCTTTAACTGGGATGAGAGATGTCAAGGGGGGGAAAAAGACAGAGGATGATGGAGAAAAAAAAAGAGAGAAGTCAAGGGATGAATAGAGATGGTGAGAGAGATTGAGGGGAGAAGAGAGAGTATCAGAGATGCAGAGATAAAGAGAAAGTGTGATCTACTCTATAAAACCCACCATTTAAGTCCTAAAATAGCTCTCTGGGGGGGGGGGGGGGGAATACGTAGGGGGCCGTGCGATGGAGCGAGCTGTGTAATCTAGGACTTGCAGCTTAATAATGCGTGATGCCTGAAAAGATGGAGGTTCTAGGAGGTTCTAGATTTACAGCTTAATGATGCAGGGATGCCTGAAGAGCTTGAGGTTCTAGACTTACAGCTTAATGATGCAGGGATTGAAATGTTCCATCCCGAGAATAAATCCCTTTTCTCCCGGGTAACCCGGTATTTCCCGCCAAAACCGGAAGTGTCATTCAAAAGCATATAAATGTCGATTTGATTAGAGCTTTGATCAGAATGAAAATTCAAACCTGATGCTACATAGCCCGATGAGCCACATATTAAAAAAAATATATGAGCCCTACATTAAATGACATTTAATGAGTCCAAGCCCAAATGATTGTGCCGTTATCCAATACAAATACACTGAACAGAAATATAAACGCAACATGTAAAGTGTTGGTCCCATGTTTCATGAACTGAAATAAAAGATCCCAGAAATGTTCCATACAAACAAAAAGCGTATTTCTCTCAAATTTTGTGCACAAATTTGTTTACATCCCTGTTAGTGAGCATTTCTCCTTTGCCAAGATAATCCACCCACCTGACAGGTGTGGCATATCAACACGCTGATTAAACAGCATAATCATTAAACAGGTGCCCCTTGTGATGGGGATAATAAAAGGCCACTCTAAAATGTGCAGTTTTGTAACAGAACACAATGCTACACGTCTCAAGTTGAGGGAGCATAAAATTGGCATGGTGACTGCAGGAATGTCCACCAGAGCTATAGCCAGAGAATTCAATGTTCATTTCTTTACCATAAGCCGCCTCCAACATCATTTTTAGAGAATTTAGCAGTACGTCCAACCGGCCTCACAACCGCACGCCTGGTGTATGGCGTCGTGTGAGCGAATGGTTTGCTGATGTCAACGTTGTGAACAGAGTGCCCCATGGTGGCGGTGGGGTTATGGTATGGGCAGGCATAAGCTACGGACAACTAACACAATTGCATTTTATCGATGGTGATTTGAATGCACAGAGATACCGTGATGAGATCCTGAGGCCCATTGTGAGCCCCATTTTTGTAAAGATATCTGTGACCAACAGATGCATATCTGTATTCCCAGTCATGTGAAATCCATAGATTAGGGCCTAATTTATTTATTTAAATTGACTGATTTTCTTATATGAACTGTAACTCAGTAAAATCTTTGTTCAGTATATGATATAGGCTACTGCACATTAAGCATGACAGAAAAACATAAAAGCCCATAGATGTAGCAAGCTATATGCTCTCTTGGGTAAATAAATGAAACTAGCTCCAGTAGGTTAATCTTTTTGTGTGTGGACTGTATTACAGTACTGTATTGTATTATACTGGATTATATGACTGGAATTACACACATGATAAAGCAGAAGAGAACATGCAAATCTGGTGCAGCACATGCGGCCTACAAAGTTACAAGTATAGGCTAGCGAATTTGATTTTAATTTAGAAATTTAATAGGGCCTATTTGTATAATTTGTAAGCTGACGTATATATACACCTTCCATAATATTTCCCCTAATGTTATTAGCCTACCTCTTTCTCTCTCTATTGTTGCTTCATTCCTTCCTCGCTTTCAACAGTTAAATTAAATACGTTTTGTTGTCCTTATCTTCATCATTCTAATGATATCCTTGAATAATATAGGACTAGAATTAGTTGCAGAAGGCTTTACCTTCTCTTTGTGAACATTGAATGCTATAGCCTACCGCCATCATGCGTTCAATTATTATTTCAAACTACCCGTGAGTTCTATTGGCTGCTGTATTTAACATTAATCAAGAAAGAGCTTGCGTCCCTCTTCGAATAGTCTATTGGTATAAGTATTATGTCCAGCAAGCTATTCTAGTCTAGCTTTTCCTGCATGGGACTCCAAGAGCTAAGGAGCGTTTTTTAAGGAAAGGCCAGCAGAGCACAGGTGCTTGCTTATTGCGCAAGAGACAGAGGCTACAAGTTAGAAGCGCATTATGCATAACCCATCATTAATTAGCTAAATATAAGGCTAATACTGCATTGAATTATATTACCTGAAAGAGGTAGGCTAGGACATCTATATATAGGGCTATATATCAATCTAGAACAGGATTATCTATTTTGGATGCAATATGAATGGAGTTGATGGAGAGAGAGAGAGACCGTGAGAGTGCTCGCGCGTGCACTGATTTAAAGCAACAATATTCTAGGCTGTTTTAAAACTCTCTAGCTGCAATAAAAAAGAGAGCCAGATGGAGATGGGTAAATTAGACAAGCATTCTGTCTTTATATTACTGTATTATAGGCTATTTGCAGCAAATGTAGGCCTACCTGTCACAAGAAAAAAAGTTACCATGATGAGATGATGTCTACATGCATTGTGAACTGCGCTCCATACTGAGATGGGCGGTCCCTGAGCGTTGATTCATCATGCAGAGGCCGTGGAGAAGCCAGATTTAGACATTGCATATAATTTAACAGTTCCATTTCACGCCATGCTGTTCATATATATAATGTATAATAATTTACTGGTTTCTCGCAGTTATTTATCCCAGGAAAAGGGAGTGGTTTAGGGCGGTAAATCCCAGTAAATCTCAGTAACCGGGTTCCCGCCATTGAACCATATTCTAAACTTACAGCTTAATGATGTGTGGATGCCTGAAGAGCTTGAGGTTCTGGATCTCTCTACGGATCTTCCCCACCACATCCAGACTGCGGATCTTCTGTCTGTTCAGGATCTTCACAGCCACCTGGTGTTTGGTCAGCTCATGCTGCCCCACTACAGGAGAGGAGAAAGGGCAGGGGAGAGAGAGAGAGAAGGCAGGGGAGAGAGAGGGAGGGAAGATAAGGGAGAGCAGTACAGGAGTAAGGGGGAGCGAGGGATGGGAGGAAGAGTTAGGAAATACTGTAATAAGAAACCAGGCATAAAAACGATCTTAGCAGCCACAAACTGCTACACAATGACACATGCAATGCAACACTGTGGTTAACAGCAGAATGACACTTGCAATGCAATTGTGGTTAACAGCAGAAGGAAACGTCTTATTCTGCATGGCTTATAGGCCCAGGCCTACATCAGTTTACAGATGTAAATTACTGTGTAGCCTACACCAAGGTTCAATGCAAAAAGTAAGCAAATATAGGCCTACCTAAAAACTGGTCAGAAGAACAAGTGAAAATGTACTTGACTGAACAGAGGGGAATCAGAACGAGTGAGGGGATGGGGCGTGTACAAATAGCTGCTATTGATTAAACTGTTATGCTGGTGATGCATTAACCCAGCAGCCAGTCGCCTAGAATATAATCATGGAGTAAATGTCCCAATGTGCAGTGTGCTCCATCCTGACCACTGGGACAAAGTAGAAAAGATATTAACAGTCTATAGGCCTAGAGTAAATGGCCCAATGTGCAGTGTGTTCCATCCTGACCACTGGGACAAAGTAGGAAAGATATTAACAGTCTATCTATAGGCCTAGTTGGTGGTGGCTTGATAATAGAATTCTGTTCTCAAATACCAAGGAAATGTACCTTTTCTAGTTGGAAATGGGCCTAACAGATTATGGCCTAGCAGCTAGGCTATACAAGTCAGTTTGGTCCTCTACTGAAAGTTTGGACATAACGTTAATCAACGTTAATCATTTTAGGTGATGTGCCATTAGAAAATGATTTTGACATGGTGTAGATTGAGAGCAACCCAGGGACAATGCTCCACCCAATTATTGAGGATAAACAATGGCTAATGTCAACACTACTACTGGGATGTGGTGGGAGGGTATTTGTAAAGACGTTTTATGTCCTCATTAATAATTCAGCCAGGCCCAGTATAGTTCAGTATGTATGGTTTCCATCAAATACACTTCCATTAATGTTGACCCTGGGGGATCAAGACTAACGTTAACGGGTCAGTTTGATTTGATTTAACTAACGTTAGTTAGCTGATGTAGGCTTCCTGGCTGAGAAACCACTCATTTAACTTAGCATTGGTTAGCAATTTGAAGATTATGCTAGTTGGCCAACTATCAAGTAAACTTGGTTAGTTTAAACTGTCACTCGACCACATAACTAGCTGGCAGGCTAGCAAACATTCTTGTTAGAACATATGATACAGCACTATCGTTTGATAGATTAAATGTACACCGGCTAGTTAACTCAGCCAGGCTCTATAATCAAACAGCTAACCTTAGCGAGCTAGCATAGTTCGCTATATTTAGCGGCCAACAAGTGCTAGAGAGAAACATCCCATCCTCTCTCGCGGGTATCCGGTCGAAACTTGACAAGAAAAGTAATCACACTTACCTTTAACTTTCCCGAACGTCCCCACTCCAAGTGTGTCTCCAAGAATATAGTGTCCAATTTTCACTCTGCCTTCATGTTTCTGTTTTTCCGTCGCCATCTTTCCCGCAGTGGCCTAGCTTAGCCTTGCTACTGTGCTGTGCTGCTGCTGCGAGCAGACTAGCAGAACCGAGCAAGCAACTGCGACTGGGTCGTCACTAGTTACCACAGCCACAAATGGCTAAACCCCGCCTATTTCTACAATGTATCTTCTTAACATCTGATTTCAAACTTAACCTTAACCACACTACTATGCTTATGCCTAACCCTAACCTTAAATTAAGACCAAAAAAAGACAATTTTTGTTTTCATTAATTTTTACGATTTAACCAAATTTGACTTTGTGGCTGTGGTAACTAGTGATAACTCCGCGACTGCGAAGAGGCGTGGAAAAAATACCCTTCCGGTGTCATCATTGGTGTGACTAGTTGAAGTGGGTTTTCAAAATAAAAGTCTAGACAAATTGCTGTCAAAGTGTGTGTATGTGCAATGGTGTAAAGTACTTAAGTCAAAATGCTTTAAATTACTACTTTTTTTGGGGTATCTGTACTTTACTTTAAAAAGATAAGTTAAAAAGTTAAAAAGTTACGTTTAAAAAGTGCCCTCAAAGCTCATCATTAAGCTAAGGATCCTGGGACTAAACACCTCCCTCTGCAACTGGATCCTGGACTTCCTGACGGGCCGCCCCCAGGTGGTAAGGGTAGGTAACAACACATCTGCCAAACTGATCCTCAACACGGGGGCCCCTCAGGGGTGCGTGCTCAGTCCCCTCCTGTACTCCCTGTTCACCCATGACTGCATGGCCAGGCACGACTCCAACACCATCATTAAGTTTGCCGACGACACAACAGTGGTAGACCTGATCACCGACAACGATGAGACAGCCTATAGGGAGGAGGTCAGAGACCTGGCCGTGTGGTGCCAGGATAACAACCTCTCCCTCAACGTGACCTAGACAAAGGAGATGATTGTGGACTACAGGAAAAGAAAGAGGACTGAGCACGCCCCCATTCTCATCGACGGGGCTGTAGTGGAACAGGTTGAGAGCTTCAAGTTCCTTGGTGTCCACATCACCAACGAACTATCATGGTCCAAACACACCAAGACAGTTGTGAAGAGGGCACGACAAAGCCTATTCCCCCTCAGGAGACTGAAAAGATTTGGCATGGGTCCTCAGATCCTCAAAAAATTATACAGCTGCACCATCGAGAGCATCCTGACTGGTTGCATCACCGCCTGGTATGGCAACTGCTTGGCCTCCGACCACAAGGCACTACAGAGGGTAGTGCGTACGGTCCAGTACATCACTGGGGCCAAGCTTCCTGCCATCCAGGACCTCTATACCAGGCGGTGTCAGAGGAAGGCCCTCACAATTGTCAAAGACTCCAGCCACCCTAGTCATAGACTGTTCTCTCTGCTACCGCACGGCAAGCGGTACCGGAGTGCCAAGTCTAGGTCCAAAAGACTTCTCAACAGCTTCATACCCCCAAGCCATAAGACTCCTGAACAGCTAATCATGGCTACCCGGACTATTTGCACTGCCCCCCCACCCCATCTTTTTACGCTGCTGCTACTCTGTTAATTATTTATGCATAGTCACTTTAACTCTACCCACATGTATATATTATTTCAACTACCTCAACTAGCCGGTGCCCCCGCACATTGACTCTGCACCGGTACCCCCCTGTATATATAGCCTCCCTACTGTTATTTTATTTTACTTCTGCTCTTTTTTTTCTCAACACTTTTTTGTTGTTGTTTTATTTTACTTTTTGATTAAAAATAAATGCACTGTTGGTTAAGGGCTGTAAGTAAGCATTTCACTGTAATGTCTGCACCTGTTGTATTCGGCGCATGTGGCCAATAAAATTTGATTTGATTTGATTTGATTTACTTTACTATTTACATTCCCAAAGAAAATATTGTACTTTTTACTCCATACATTTTCCATGACATCCAAAAGTATTCGTTACATTTTAGCAGGAGAGGAAAATGGCCAAATTCACGCACTTATCAAGAGAACATCCCTGGTCATCCCTACTGCCTCTGATCATTTTCTATTAAGGTATCTTTACTTTTAATCAAGTATGACAATTGGGTACTTTTTCCCACCACTGTGTATGTGTGGGTATGTGTGTGTGTGTGTGTGCATAAACACATAATCTGGGCTGTAGGGCCCTGGCCCCTGCAATGTAGCCTATTGTAAAAATGTTGTTTAATAAAACCTTAAAACATATTCCCCCTCTTATCATCTAAGTGATGATCACTGATCAATAATCAGTCCGACCAATGACTGTTTATACTGTATGAGTCTGACTCATGCGCATGTCTACTTTGCAGCCACCAGATGACAGTCAAACTCAATGTTTGAGTTGATTAGAAACGTGAAACAGTATCGGTTCAATCATTGCTGTGTCTCCAGTAGATCAGTAGTCCGTGTATTTCCAGAGAGGAGAGGGAGGCGGAGGCCTGAGAGTGGGACTATATAACACAGAATAAAGGTTACAGCCACAGACACAGATAAGCCTCTGGCAGGACTACTAACAGTGATTGTTTTGTGCATCATTTCCTTTCCAGGGCTGCGTCCCAAATGGCACCCTATATCCTTACATAGTGCACTACTTTTGACCAGAGCCCTATGGGAATAGGGTGCCATTTCGGACATAGCCAGGGACTAGAAGCCTACTCAGAGATTGAGGCACAGTTGCTTGTACAGCTAGCAGTAGCATGTACAGTCAGTACTAGGGAATGGGATTGAATGGAAATCATCAGCAGACAGAGAAAAATCCTAGAAAGAAATCCCACTAATGGCTCATCCAGGTCGCTGTGATTTCTGAACCCTAGACGAGATTACTGTAATATAATATCTGAATTATCCCACCACTCGGTGGTGTCACATTATAAATAGTTGAATGATGGATGGATGGATGGATAAAGATAAAATGAGAGAGCAGAGGAGTGTGCAACAGTGAGAAATCAAAGCCAGAAATGTATGATTGACGCAGACTTTTCACTGTACGGAGGAGGAGAGGAGGACCTTTAATATCTTGCTCTCTCAATCATGCCTAATAATGTTGAGCTTTGAAGCTCAGTAGGACTGACCCTGGATTAGAGATAGAGACCTCAGAGAGAGAAAATAAAGAATAGAAATAGAAAAGAGAGAGGGGTTGATGAGGAAGGAAGGAATGGTGATGTTGAAAGCCTGGATTGATCATAGAAAGAAAGCGAGACAATAGAAAGAGGGGTTGAGGAGGGAGGGGTGTTGTTGAAAGCCTGGAACGATAGAAAGAATGAATAGAAAGAGAGCAAAAATAGAGAGAGGTTGAGGAGGAGGGAGGGGGGTTGTTGGGAGCCCCAGCCCCGGATGTTGCATGTCCACCACACAGCAGGGTACCTGCCACAGGGAATCAGACCAGACCAGGCTGCAACCAGACAGACAGACAGCATTGATGTTTTAAAGCGTTTGAAGTGTTTCTCTAGTCTATCTAGACTGTGTCAGTCGGAGAAAACCTGGGACGAAACATTGCTTTAGACGCAACCTGTGAGAGAATAGCAGCAGTAGCAATAGACAGTACACATCTGTAAGTCTATGTTCATCAGGATACTATCACACAGGCCTATAGGATGCAGCAAAAGATGTAGCTGTTGGAGATGTGCCTTTTGGAGAATAGATACAGATACTACTTTATTGACTTTCCCCATTTAATATCATAGTCAGGGAACAGTGACAAAGCAAAGCACGTAACAAGAGCACCAGGGCTAAAGGCAGCCTATGGAGTAGTAGAGCATTTTGTTTGGGTGAATTTCAGATGCCAGTCCTAACTCCTACCTCAGTAGGACTTTAGCCGCTGTCGTTGAACAGGCCTTTGGCAGCAGTGGCAGGTGTTTACAAGGAGAACTGATGATTATTTTAATTACACAAGTGCTTATGGTGCTTTTTATCCCATCAGATTCCCTCGTTAGTGTGCTGGGCTTGTTAGTGTATTCCCTCTGTATCCAAATTGCTCCGAAAGATTAACATATTTTCCCAGAAGCAAGCAGTATGCTTTCTGGGTGCCATGTGTTTACAAACCAATGAACAGTAGAAGTCAATAGCCATGCATTTGTGAACATATATGGAAAGTGAGATCCCCGTGTCGAGATGAGATTTGCTTGCAATGTGCATGTTAATTTGACTAAGTGGCTGCATTACTAGGCCTACTATACTGCCAACTTTTAGCTGTGTGTGTGTTTTCAGAAATACACAGGATACATATGTGTGGAACACAGTGCTTGACTTGGGATGAAAGAAGTGTAGGAGCTGTCTCTTTCCAAGTCAGTCCATTAGACTTTGTTCACCGAAATTCACAAATGACATTATGCTATAGAGACCTCTGATTATTCACTGTTAAAGGTTCATACACATTTTCCATGACTTCCCCAAATTTTCATGACTATTATTATAGCCTACATGAAAAAGTAACCATTACTTGATCCCATGTAGGCCTACAATATCCTGCCGTTGTGCCCTTGATCAAGGCACTTAACCTCCCACAAAGTAGAACTGCACACCCAGTAGCGATCCTGGAGGATGGTTGCCACCCTTGATATAAAATATTGCAACATTACAACCAAATACTTTTGTCTTTATGAAATGATTCCCTCATTCAATGAATAAGGGTGAAACAGATAAAGGTGGGCAACTTCAAAGCAAGGTATCTAAATGTTTATATATAAGGCTAAAATATGAATATTTCAGAGGAGATCTATGCACAGCAAGTTATTTGTCAATTAAGATATTCTTAGAATATGTTTGTTGTCGCAATTACATGGCTACGGTTTAATAGAGGGGGAATCCCAGTTTTCCAACCGTGCAGATTTATTTGAAAGGGGACAATGGCATTAATGCTTAGTTAACTATAGTTAACTTGCGAGATAACTGCTATACGTTGTTTTGAATTGGCTATCTAGTTAGTCTTGTCTGTCATTATTTTATACTTGCTGCTGAAATGTTGCGCTCTCTCTCCTCAGACAATGGCCCACTCGAACTGGCACACACAGACACTCACTGAAAGGTCATTCGGATCATGGCTGATGTCTTTTTTTTGTGTGCCTTCGTGAATTACATTAACAAAAATTATGCAACTAATTTCAATGACTTTACAAACCCTAATTTGACACTTGGAATCCCGCATCATGCGCATTTTCAATCGGCACAATCTCGGACAGCCTACTGTCACTCACAGATTCACAGACTAGCGGCAAATAAACTTGAACAAAGCAGAAATAAGGAAATTAATGCCCATTTGCCATTGCTATTCAATGCAGATCCCGCTTTGATCAATCTGTTTAGCCTCAGTGTGTGAATCTGGGCCGGCTATAGTCTGCTTTGTTTTTTAGAGGAGCGGGTACGCAATTCCCAAACATTTTTAAGTGCCGGTATGGCGCTCCCGCCCGATCCAGCACAAGTCGAGCACTGGTGGAACGGTTTCACAGTGCCAGTTATTAATTATTTCTCTACGTAAATTACTGTAACAGTCATACTCTGGGGCTACAGTAACTGTAAAAAGGATTAAACTAAGGCTATGGTTTATAGTCAATGAAGCAACTAAATAAAAATGCGTTAAAACATGTTTTTTTCTTAGAATAACCAAATCCATGTCCATTACGTTTATGTGAATTAAACACACTGTAACATAAGGGAATCCTGTCTGTTCCTAAAAGTTACAGCATCAAACCTCTATACCCTTCAATCTACAAACACTACTGGAAAAACTGGAAAGCTGGTTTCAGTGTTTGATGGAATATTTCCTTCAATCTTTGTCAAACAACTATTCATACAACAGACTACCCAAGAACAAATATGCCAGTGTAACAGAAATACCTTTATTGCTTTGGTGTTGGCGAAAAAAACTAAACAAAAATGTGTATAATATTGGTGGTCATATGAAAATAACACTAAAAAGACCTCCACTACACAACATACTGGGAATAAAAGTACATAGCTGCCGTATTAAAAAACATGCAAAGCTAATATATTAAACTACTACAGTTACTATTATATTCCATGTTAAGCGTGAGTTAGAGAAAATAAAAAATAATAGAAGAGCAACACTGAGGCACATAACAAATTGGAGAATTTATGGGACGAACAAATTAACCCGGACTGATAGGGGGAATAACAAAGTAGTAAGAAGATGAGGAAGAACAGAATGAGACGAGAAAATAACAAGATTAAAGTAAAACATGGCAAGATGGAGATAACACAATTTGAAATGGGACAGGTTCATAACATTTTACACAGACAAGATAGAAAAGAGTAGCACTATGGAGACTAGGATAGACAAACGGGGACATTTGGGATACTGGCATGATTGAACTGCATATCTAACATCACTTCATAGATGTACTGTATATGTATTCGGAGATCCAGTCATTCAAAGCAGTATCTGAGACAGCCTAGACCTAGGGGAACATTACCAAAAAAGGAATCCCTAACCCCCTCTACTCTTCTCTGACTTCTATCCACATTACTTTAGGCACTTGGAAAGAATGTGATTTCATCATAATTTATAATAACATGCTGAGAATCTTCAGTGCGTGCCTGTGCCTTAAAACCAATCTTTCATAAATCCACGTGAAGTGCTACTCATGAGACTCCACCAACCCCATTCACCCCGCTCCTTTAGGTTGAGGAAGCCGGTGTCGATCTACAACACCGGATCTAGTCATACCCTTAACCTAATGCCCCCCAGACCCCCTTCCTAATCCTAATCCCAACTACAGTAACCCACCTCTAGTCTGGAAGAATGGGGTTGGGCCATAATCTGTCACACCTGATATACAGTGAGACGATGACCAAGCGGTGTCTGCAGCATGGCAATAATCCATCATGTGGGATGATGTTGACAACTGTATAAAAGGTGTTCCAAAAACGGTGCTCTTTTTATTCCTTGTGCTTCATAACCAGCATGGTACTTTCACACGATTAAAAATATCAAATCTAAAAGAGGAACTAGAACATTTGGTGGGGGTGGGGGGAGTAAAATGAGGGAGAGAGGGAGGGGTGGAAAAGAAGATGTGAATGATTTGGGTTAGTTTCCCTAATAACTGTTCACAGCTAACAAGCAATTTTCCCTTAGAAACCTCTAACACTACAACCAGTAAAAAAAATAGGTGTGTAAACTCTGCCGGTCGCAGTGAAAAAAGTAATGCATCCTATACTTTCAATGTATTTTTCTGCAAAAGGTGTATAAACTGCGTTTACTTGCGTTTACCCTCCACTGCATCACTGACTACAACTATACTGAATTGATTACATCTGTAAAACGGTTAATACTACATCAAAATCATGATAAAACAGGACCACTGATAAATTCACTAGTATCCACACACACAGACCGCTTCATAAAGGATGAGTTGTTGACACACAATCTTCGCATTAACACATTACACTTGCACATACATACTGAGGATATCACAAAATGGTCACCTCTGTTAGTTTGATCCCAGCAAACAACAACAGTTTGCTCATTCACAAAACGACTTAATTACATGGTTATCGCCAAGGGGTTACGAGAGTTCACACTAATTAAAAATACTTATTTTCTCACCGTCGTCATCATCGATATAGATATATACATGTACGTACTGGTCATAAAAAAGCTAAATCTGCCTTAACATCTTCACAGCAAATATATATAGAGATTGTTCATTCTCTTTTCCCCCCACATGTTTTGAACGCTTGCGCGTCCTGAGGTGGGGAGTTGATAAGGCTATGTACACGTCCCTGGCTGAGGGCAGGGGCCCTGGTAGGGGCTTAGAATGGTGATATAGTCTAGAGGTTCTGGATGTCCAGGGTCTATGGCAGGCTGGCTATGTCCCGTTTGGGTGGAGGCCCATCAGGCTTACAGATGGCTCCATTAGCCTTGTCCTCGAAGATCATCACCCTGCAGAAAGAATGAGAGGAGGGGGACAGATAGAAAGGGAGAGGGAGAGAGAGAGAGAGTGAGAAGAAAGAGAAAGAACAAGAGAGGTCAGCGGTGGACTGCAAAACAAACTCAAAGCTATGCCAGTCTCCCACAGTTAAGGGAATAGTACGGACTTCATAAGTAGGTGCTTTTCTAGAAGTACAGTACCAGTCAAAAGTTTGGACAAACCTACTCATTCAAGGGTTTTTCTTTATTTTTACATTGTAGAATAATAGTGAAGACATCAAAACTATGAAATAACACATATGGAATCATGTAGAAACCAACTAGCCACCCTTTGCCTTTATGACAGCTTTGCACACTCTTGGAATTCTATCAACCAGCTTCACTTGGAATGCTTTTCCAACAGTCTTGAAGGAGTTCCCACATATGCTGTGCACTTGTTGGCTCCTTTTCCTTCACTCTGAGGTCCGACTCATCCCAAACCATCTCAATTGGGTTGAGGTCGGGGGATTGTGGCCAGGTCATCTGATGCAGCACTCCATCACTGTACTTCTTGGTAAAATAGCCCTTACACAGCCTGGAGGTGTGTCGGGTCATTGTCCTGTTGAAATGGCGTATCGCTGCAGAATGATGCTGTGATAGCCATGCTGGTTAAGTGTGCCTTGAATTCTAAATAAATCACAGAGTGTCACCAGCAAAGCACCCCCACACCATAACACCTCCTCCTCTATGCTTTACGGTGGGAACTACACATGCAGAAATCATCCGTTCACCCACACCGTGTCTCACAAAGACACGCTGGTTTGAACCAAATATCTTCAATTTGGACTCCAGACCAAAGGACAAATTTCCACCTAATGTCCATTGCTCGTGTTTCTTGGCCCAAGCAGGTCTCTTCTTCTTATTGGTGTCCTTTAGTTGTGGTTTCTTTGCAGCAATTCGACCATGAAGGCCTGATTCACACAGTCCCCTCTGAACAGTTACTTGAACTCTGTGAAACATTTATTTGGGCTGCAATTTCTGAGGCTGGTAACTCTAATGAACTTATCCTCTGCAGCAGAGGTAACTCTGGGTCTTCCATTCCTGTGGCGGTCCTCATGAGAGCCAGTTTCATCATAGCACTTGATGGTTTTTGTGACAGCACTTGAATAAACGTTCAAAAGTGCTTGAAATGTTCCATATTGACTGATCTTCATGTCTTAATGTAATGATGGACTGTCATTTCTCTTTGCTTATTTGAGCTGTTCTTGCCATAATATGGACTTGGTCTTTTACCAAATTGGGCTATCTTCTGTATACCCCCCCTACCTTGTCACAACACAACTGATTGGCTCAAACGCATTAAGAAGGAAAGAAATTCCACAAATTAACTTTTAAGAAGGCACACCTGTTAATTGAAATGCATTCCAGGTGAATACCTCATGAAGCTGGTTGAGATAATGCCAAGAGTGTGCAAAGCTGTCATTAAGGCAAAGGGTGGCTATTTGAAGAATCTCAAATATAAAATATATTTTGATTTATTTAACACTTTTTTGGTTACTACATGATTCCATAGGTGTTACTTCATAGTTTTGATGTCTTCACTATTATTCTACAATGTAAAACAATTTAAAAATAAAGAAAAACCCATGAATGAGTAGGTGTGTCCAAACTTTTGACTGGTAGTGTACATTGCACAACAATGTCAAATGGGGGGTGTCCAGCTGTTTTTAAGCAGCACACACTCACAAGCATGAAACATACATGCCCAGACAAACACACTAAGCACTTAGGCTATAGCAGGATTTTGGCCATGCACCGAGGGATGGGGTTTGGGGAATGTGGTTGGCAACCACATTCCCCCCAAGCTGAGAGCTGGGCAGGATTTAAGATGGTTGCCTTGCGGTGTCCACTTAGTGTCCCACACTACCGACAGTCACTAACGAAGACAGTGTCCATAGCCGAATACCCATACTAGCGTACTAATAGCATACATTTTATAGTAGGTGAAATTGCAACATTTGTACTCCGAATGGGTCATCTAATTCGCAGGTAGCTTAGTGGGTAAGAGCTTTGTGCCAGTAACCGAAAGGTCGCTGGTTCTAATCCCCGAGCCGACTAGGTGAAAAATCTGTCGATGTGCCCTTGAGCAAGGCACTTAACCCTAATTGCTCCTGTAAGTCGCTCTGGATAAGAGCGTCTGCTAAATGACTAAAAATGTAACATTTTTAAATGTAATTCGTTCATTTTGGTATAGCACTTCAATTTACCTGATTATCAGCTATTGTCAAACACCTGAGTCTGAAAAAACGAGTGAACTAGATCAATCAAATTAGTATTCAGTTTAAGTATGTAGTACGTTAGTATGAGTATTCGGACACCACCGGTTACTAATGACAGTCCCTAATGAGCGGCCAGGCCAGAGAAGGCGATCAAAACAGGACACCCTGCTGAATTTAACAAGGGGCTTATGTCACCAACCTGACACACTGATCTAAATAGAGAGAGAGGGAGATAGAGAGACTAAACAGATTGGGATAGAGGGGATGAGGCACAAAAGGGAAAGAGATAAACAATAGTGAGTCAATAGGGGAATATGAGAGACAGGAGTGCAAATACAAAGACAGAAAGAATGAATGCTGAAAAAAATAGAGAAATGAAATAGATGGAGAGACCATGAAAGGCCTTGAGAGAATGAAGGAGGGAGCCAGGGAGGAAGGGAGTAAAACAAAGAAAGGAGAAAGACAAAGGGAGCGAGGGAGAAAGGGAGCGAGCAAGGGAGAGAGAGAGAGAGAGCTGACAGGTTCTATTCAGAGCGAGCAGGCATCTTTACTTTACTTTTTTGGTTAACCTCAGCAAAGCTCCTATAAGCTCATAATGAGCGCTGATCCCCATGGAGGCCAAACCGCTGCCACGGCAACTCAAATGCTGGTGCACGCCTCCCTGGCAACCACTCCCCACTCTGTTCCTGACTAACTTACCCAGGGTTCCACTGGATGGCACAATCAGCTACCTACAGCTGTATCTGCCTTACAGTGACTACTGGATCAGTGTGTTTGAGGGGATCAGCCTGAGCAATGCACTGCACAGATTTGCTCATCTAAATCATGTAATGGGATGCAGGATG
This sequence comes from Coregonus lavaretus, assembly GCF_964263955.1. Lineage (NCBI taxonomy): Eukaryota > Metazoa > Chordata > Actinopteri > Salmoniformes > Salmonidae > Coregonus > Coregonus lavaretus. Next base: position 62,913,456 of record NC_139991.1, on the reverse strand, counting down.
ATTTGTATTGTAGATAAGTAATTCTGCAAAGCCTTGCTCAGGCCAAACCTCTCGCGAACACCCACTACGCCTCTAAATTCCCTTCTGACAACGCAGCCTCAGTCGTCAGGCACAGTCACACCGGTTCCACTAAAATAGCCGGGATTATCTAATTGGCTGGCTGGGCTCCATGAGGAAAGAGAGGGATTCCTCATCTCCCTGTAAGGTGGTTCACACACTAACCCTGTCAAGCCTATCACACTGACCATAACTAGGATTCACTCTGAGGACAAGACAGAACCATATACAGTTATTGATCAACTACTTACGCCATGGTCAACCTCTGTAGATCTAACCTTATATTCATAATAACTAGGCTAACTACACAATGCTATGGTAATAATCACTAGTTAACTGATACGGACAAATACCTCACTATCAATACTCTTCAGATAATCCCTCATTCTTCAAGTTAGAAATATGGTGTGGTCCTCTGTAGCTCAGCTGGTAGAGCACGGCGCTTGTAACGCCAAGGTAGTGGGTTCGATCCCCGGGACCACCCATACACAAAAATGTATGCACGCATGACTGTAAGTCGCTTTGGATAAAAGCGTCTGCTAAATGGCATATTATTATTATTATTAAATAAACAGAATAGATACATAATTGTCCTCTGGTGCCATGAAGAGGAATGTTTTACAGTGGGGGAAAAAAGTATTTAGTCAGCCACCAATTGTGCAAGTTCTCCCACTTAAAAAGATGAGAGAGGCCTGTAATTTTCATCATAGGTACACGTCAACTATGACAGACAAAATGAGAAAAGGAAATCCAGAAAATCACATTGTAGGATTTTTAATGAATTTATTTGCAAATTATGGTGGAAAATAAGTATTTGGTCAATAACAAAAGTTTCTCAATACTTTGTTATATACCCTTTGTTGGCAATGACACAGGTCAAACGTTTTCTGTAAGTCTTCACAAGGTTTTCACACACTGTTGCTGGTATTTTGGCCCATTCCTACATGCAGATCTCCTCTAGAGCAGTGATGTTTTGGGGCTGTCGCTGGGCAACACGGACTTTCACCTCCCTCCAAAGATTTTCTATGGGGTTGAGATCTAGAGACTGGCTAGGCCACTCCAGGACCTTGAAATGCTTCTTACGAAGCCACTCCTTCGTTGCCCGGGCGGTGTGTTTGGGATCATTGTCATGCTGAAAGACCCAGCCACGTTTCATCTTCAATGCCCTTGCTGATGGAAGGAGGTTTTCACTCAAAATCTCACGATACATGGCCCCATTCATTCTTTCCTTTACACGGATCAGTCGTCCTGGTCCCTTTGCAGAAAGACAGCCCCAAAGCATGATGTTTCCACCCCCATGCTTCACAGTAGGTATGGTGTTCTTTGGATGCAACTCAGCATTCTTTGTCCTCCAAACACGACGAGTTGAGTTTTTACCAAAAAGTTCTATTTTGGTTTCATCTGACCATATGACATTTTCCCAATCCTCTTCTGGATCGTCCAAATGCACTCTAGCAAACTTCAGACGGGCCTGGACATGTACTGGCTTAAGCAGGGGGACACGTCTGGCACTGCAGGATTTGAGTCCCTGGCGGCGTAGTGTGTTACTGATGGTAGGCTTTGTTACTTTGGTCCCAGCTCTCTGCAGGTCATTCACTAGGTCCCCCTGTGTGGTTCTGGGATTTTTGCTCACCGTTCTTGTGATCATTTTGACCCCACGGGGTGAGATCTTGCGTGGAGCCCCAGATCGAGGGAGATTATCAGTGGTCTTGTATGTCTTCCATTTTCTAATAATTGCTCCCACAATTGATTTCCTCAAACCAAGGTGCTTACCTATTGCAGATTCAGTCTTCCCAGCCTGGTGCAGGTCTACAATTTTGTTTCTGGTGTCCTTTGACAGCTCTTTGGTCTTGGCCATAGTGGAGTTTGGAGTGTGACTGTTTGAGGTTGTGGACAGGTGTCTTTTATACTGATAACAAGTTCAAACAGGTGCCATTAATACAGGTAATGAGTGGCGGACAGAGGAGCCTCTTAAAGAAGAAGTTACAGGTCTGTGAGAGCCAGAAATCTTGCTTGTTTGTAGGTGACCAAATACTTATTTTCCACCATAATTTGCAAATAAATTCATAAAAAATCCTACAATGTGATTTTCTGGATTTTTTTCTCTCTCAATTTGTCTGTCATAGTTGACGTGTACCTATGATGAAAATTACAGGCCTCTCTCATATTTTTAAGTGGGAGAACTTGCACAATTGGTGGCTGACTAAATACTTTTTCCCCCCAATGTACCTGTCTTGTCTGCATCTTCCCCTATCAATGAGGACCCATGGGGCGGCGCATAATTGGCCCAGCGTCGTCCAGGGTAGGGGAGGGAATGGCCGGCAGGGATGTAGAGCATGGCGTTTGCAACGCCAGGGTTGTGGGTTCATTTCCCATGGGGGGGCAGTATGAAAAATAAAATAATGTATGCACTCACTAACTGTAAGTCGCTCTGGATAAGAGCGTCTGCTAAATGACTAAAATGTACATGTAAATGTAAATGTAGGCTAACATGCAGAGTACCGGTAATAATTCGATATTAAACTGATTATGGCAGTAGGCAGATTATGCAATAGTCATGGAAACACCTTATTCTGTTTATCTTAATTGGTGTGTAGTCAAACTTGAAGTAAGAATACATAAATTAAAACACCTGATTTTCTGAGCAACCTTTCAAATTATTAGGAAACGTAAACCCCTTAAACGGCATTCCAGCTATGTATTTGATCTGCGCATGTGCTAGCACCAGCCGAGCGAGCCTCACTCTTTAACGCGAGTGAAGTGAGTTCGGAAAAACTGAAAATATTCATCTTATAAATATTTTTCACATACAGATTTATATGTCCGAACTCCGAATGAAATAGTCTTCGCAAAAATAACATGGTGACTGTGGTAGAACGTTTATTTTGATGGCGATTTTCTGCATTTATCAAAAGTCCCATCAGTAGCGTGATTTCAGATGTGTCCATGTAAACAGGATTTCTAGGGACATCGTTCTTCTTGCAAAGCATTTAAACGTTTGTATCAAATTATTATAAAAATCTGACTATCCACAATAAATTGCATTATTGTGTGCATGTAATCATGCTCAATATTCTACTACTGTTTCCCAGAAGAGCAGTGATTTCACCGCTTGTGCTATAGTGGTGCCCAACCCAAATTATTTTCCTGTAATTGCAGCAAAACCAGTTGTTCCCCTGCCAAGAAACTGTGAATAACAGTTTACTAACTATATAATAGCTCCTGTTGTCTGCCCGCAAACCCCTCACTCTCGCTCGCTCCGTCTTCCGATCTCTCTCTCCAACTCTCACTCTCCTTTCCAGGAGAAACGACATAATATAATACAACAAGACAGACGTTGTAGATCGCTGTGGCGAACTTGGACAACATCCAATCAGATGCATGTATTAAAGGCTGGAGCGGGAGAACGTTTTTTGAAAAGGGGGGTGGTGTTCTTCTCAAATCACTCAGAGAATAGAGTTTAGCAACATTTACTATTTTTTTCTCTCTCTTAGGGCAGTGAATGAGGCCCTATCTAATTCACTCTCAATGGAGAGGAAGGCTGACAACTGCACACCACATGAGAGGGAGCGATAGAGATAGAATCAAGGCCAACATCTTGTTAGTCCAATTGAACAAGGCAACAGTATGGAATTAAATGACTTCCCCTCTATATAATAAACACTCAAACATGTCTAATATATCAGTCAGAATAATTAGGCTATAACTTTCTGAACCTTCCTCTCCTCTCTTACTCTCCCCCCCTTTCCCTCCCGGCAAGATGTTCATAATAATATAATAATAATATGCCATTTAGCAGACGCTTTTATCCAAAGCGACTTACAGTCATGCGTGCATACATTTTTGTGTGTGGGTGGTCCCGGGGATCGAACCCACTACCTTGGCGTTACAAGCGCCGTGCTCTACCAGCTGAGCTCCATCCTACAGCTGTAGAGGTGAACATGGATAATTACACCAGCTGGTTCAATTAGGACAGGGTCCTCACCCCTACAGCTGTAGGATGGAGCAGAGAGAGAGAGAGAGAGAGAGAGAGAGAGAGAGAGAGAGAGAGAGAGAGAGAGAGAGAGAGAGAGAGAGAGAGAGAGAGAGAGAGAGAGAGAGAGAGACGAATGAAGAAAGGGTGGAAGGAGGAGAGAGACGAATGAAGAAAGGGTGGAAGGAGTAGTGGAGAACAGTTTTGTTTCCTCCTGATGATGATTAGTGTATTTTATATTATGAGGAGATTTGCCTGGTTAAGGGTCTGCCTGGCCAGCTTATTCCAGTTAGAGCTGACACGCAATAGCAAACATACACTGACCAGCCCCTTAGATCTCTGCCCAAACCCACCCCAGGATGTTTTCCTGTTTGAAAAGGGCTTACACATGCTAAAGTAACCCCGCCCAAAACACTTGTTGCCTGGCTTTCCAAGGTCCATTCCTCTTCCGACTCACAGATTTTCCCCTTGACAGTGTTGCCCTTAAGTGAAAAGTGATTTTTACAGGGTGAAGTTTTGGACTGTCCTCAACATTGTCTGTTTCCTGCTCCTCCCACCATGAACACCAGAAGGTGTTTTTCTACCATGGCGATTTAACGCTGGTTCAGTACTAGAATTTTTGTTAAGTTCGGTACTTCTGTTAAATGTGTCTCACGTGATTGAGAGGATCAAGTCTGTCTATCGGAGGAGCCCCTTTATAACGCGAAGAGCAAAGTGCCTGCTCTACTTACTCATTCATTGCTAGAGCTGTCTGGGCTGCATTGTTAGCTCCCCTCATGCTGCACAGACGTTAACACACTTGAATAATGTGACACAGCATGCAGAAATCTAAAAACGGTTCATTACTGTTCGCAAAACAATGTCCATACATTCTAGACCACTTTTACAATGCAAGATGATAACGGTAGCTTCCAGCTATCATGTTACTGAATGCATCTAGATATTTTCAGATTTCGTTATCAGCAAATGTGGCGAAAAGTACAGTAAATGTAAAATGCACATAAAATCAACAGTGTAATGTTTGGATTCAGTCTTGTGTAAGGTGAACTGTTGTGTCCTCACCTTTAGTCTAATACTTTTTCCATAATATCCAAACTGTTCTCTTTAAATTCCTACCATGGTTATGCATATACTTTCATTTTACATTTACATTTTAGTCATTTAGCAGACACTTATCTAGAGTGACTTACAGGAGCAATTAGGGTTAAGTGCCTTGCTCAAGACATGTTTCTTCTGTAAGAAACATTTCAATTTAGCCCTATCCAATTCACACGAGTGTATGTAGTTAAAGAGACAGAGCACACTTCTATGCAAACGTTGTTGATCAGTACAATAAAATGTTCTCCTTGAAGCTGCCAATAAAATAAGTCCTAAATGGAAGGGATTGTTTGTAATCTGTAGCCCCATGATATCTGCCAAAACAAGCTCAATAACTCAATGCATGCACTCCTATTGAATAATACACATTCACGTGTATTGTGAATAGACCTAGGCTAGATTTTGATTTACCCAGTTTATCAATAGAGATTTACAATTCAAATAAATGATTACCGTTATGTAGTTAGATTGGTAAAAACAAAGTCAAATTGACTGTATGATTGTATAATTGATTCATTAATGAATACATGGCTGTCTCTAAAAAAATGTACATAGAAATGTTCAAATGTAATGATATTGAACTCAAGATGCCCAACGATTGAACAGAGCAGTAGCTGAGTTTATCTGTGCCATTCTGTGACTTAGGCTAATACACCTTTATTTTGGTGGTATTGTTTTGGTATCGAGTATCGTGATGGTATCGAGTATTGTGATACTAAACGTGGTATCGGTGCTGAAGTCAAAGTTCTGGTATGGTGACAACACTAACACACACACAAGCACTCACTGTACACACACACACACACACACACAGAAGAAAAACAACAGATGCTAATGAAATATGACGCAATACAAAGCACATATGTCGGCAACAGGTGCCGCACACACCCACCAACCCAATACACCCCAACACACACACACACACACACACACACACACACACCACAAACACTCACAGTTTGAGAACGGCCGAGCGCTTGCCCAGCATCATCTTGACAAAGTCTCTGTAGTTGATGCTGTCGCTGATGCCTTCGGTCACCTCAGAGATCATTTTCTTCATTTCCAGGTGGGTCTTAGGAACACCCAGCTTCTCCATCATCCTCTTCAGACCCATCATATCTGGAGGACAATACAGGAGAAAGGTTAACACACACACATAAACGAGAACGACAGACACACAACACCTGGAAAACACACCTACACAAGCAGCCAAATGTGCTTGCCTGACACACAATGGTGACACATGAACCCCTCATAGACCTCTAGTTCATCCCATAAAGACAACACACTGAGGTCTTAACCAATGTTCCCTCAAAAAATGTTGGCACTGAGCAAATTTCACGTCTGCTGAGCGCAAACTTGAACGTTGTAAAAATTCTGTGCAACTTCCAGTGCGCGTTTACTGTGAACATTGAGGCTGTACCCGCTTTAAGTTACAGTTTTAACAGTGGCCATGTAGGCTACTGTGGCTATTTGATCATAATGTAGGCCTACCAGAGTGGCCTACCATCAAACACAATTGAGAAAATGCATCCCATAACATTTTAACATGGAAATAGTTGTTCTATCATTCAGCCAATGTATGGTGTTCAATGTAGGCCTATATTGCAGGGCTTGACATGAACCTGTTCATCCACTTGTCCTTCAGACAAGGAGGTGACTGAAAATGTTGTTGTGTTGTTTGATGCAAGAAACTACTTTACAAAATAAAATACATTATTATTCCCCTACCATTATTACAGAGAATCAGACAAATTACCCTCTGCCTATTGGCTACTTATTCAAGCCTGTCTCAAAATACAACACTGCCCCTTTAAGACAAAAGAAAAAAAGCCTCTTTACCTGCCTCGCTTTTCAAAGATGCCTAGAAATGCACACATTTGGTGCTCTTGTAGGAAGCAATCACGCCCTTATTGCTGACGACAAATGATCTATAACTGGGCTAATAACTCACTAACTAGCAAAGGATAGGAATAAAATGCGCACGTCGCTACATGCAGCTCTCGCTTTGATCTCAAAACAAGCGCATCTACTCACGACCGCTCATGCTGTAAACATAGTCCAGTTCAACTTAAATGGCACAGATCCATATATGGCAATGGTCTATTTGCATATAGGCCTACTGTAGCTCTGATTGTTTATGCCGCACAGGTCTGTGTAGAGTACGGGCTGAGTAGTGCATATCAATGCAATAGAATCCTACTACGATGCGTTCTGCCTACAACAAAATCTCTTGCATAGATCATTTTGTTTCGGTACGTTGCATTGAAAGTGTCTAATATTGCGTTGATTCGATCACAATTGCCACAGTAAAGATAAACATTGATAGTGTTAACAGGTAAAACTATAGAACAGTGGTCACCAACTTTTTTTGAGACAAGATCACTTTCTGAGTCAAAATGCAAGCCAAGATCTATCAGTCAGATTGTTTTTTAACATCAATTAAAAAACGCAAGCCTATGCAACATTAACCAATTAAAAACAGTACTGTAGCAATGAGGTTTGTGGAGTAAGCTATAGGCCCAATACATTATCGGCAGGTGAGGTGAGTAGTCATGCTGTACTTCGCTCCGCAGGTAATATGACACATTACATTACAATGGAAAGATTTGATTAGTGTAATGTTGGCTAGCTACATAGTTGTATTTGTATCAAAGATAAAGGTGTAGTATAGAGTAACTATCGAGGTTAGCTAGCCAGCTACATTCGTTCGCAGCGACGCCGTTTTTCAAACAAAGTCAACACCGCAGCCATTGCTAGCTAGCCAACACTACCAGCAGTACTGTAGCAACTAAATACAATATCCTTTTAGCCAGCTACATTCGTTCGCAGCGACGCCGTTTTTCAAACAAAGTCATCACCGCAGCCATTGCTAGCTAGCCAACGCTACCAGCTAGCAGTACTATAGCAACTAAATACAATATAATTTTAGCCAGCTACATTCGTTCGCAGCGACACCGTTTTTCAAACAAAGTCAACACAGCAGCCATTGCTAGCTAGCAGTACTGTAGCAGCTAAATACAATATATTTGTGCTAGCTAGCCAACGTTTAATTATTGCTGCGTTATGAAAGGAACTAGACACGGACACGAATTATCTGTTTAGTGTGTTAACACACTATTGGTAGTTTGTTGTAACCAAGTATTGGTGCTAAACCGTGTGTTATTGGATGCTAGCATGCTAGTTAGCTATGGCGTCATAGTTAGCTAGCTGAATAAAGTAAGTTGAGTCTATTCCTTGAAACATTGAACCGCTGTAGTTTACAACAATTCTAATTTCTAAAGTGGAAGTTGGGAGAGTTTTATTCGGGTGTTTCAGTGAAACAATTATAGTCTCTGAGGTGGAAGTTGGGAGAGTTATATTTGGGAGTTGTGGTGAGGGAGGCCCCGCTCTCTCCTTTCCCTGATGTTTAGTTCATTTCATTCCGATCTCCTCTGCATTATTGTAGCCATTTGCTACAGCCTGTCAACTATGCCTCTGCCTATCCCTGTTCTCTCCTCTCCGCACAGGCTACACAAACGCCTCACACCGCGTGGCTGCTGCCTCTCTAACCTGGTGGTCCCTGCACGCACCACACACCTGGAGTTCCAGGTCTCAGGCAGCCTCTGGAACTGCCGTTCTGCTGCCAACAAGGCTGACTTCATCCCAGCCTATGCTACCCTCCAGTCCCTCGACTTCCTTGCGCTGACGGAAACATGGATTACCACTGAAAACACTGCTACTCGTACTGCTCTCTCCTCGGCTGACCATGTGTTCTCGCATACCCCGAGAGCATCTGGTCAGAGGGGTGGTGGCACAGGAATCCTCATCTCTCCCAAGTGGACATTCTCAATTTTTCCCCTAACCCATCTGTCTATCTCCTCATTTGAATTCCATGCTGTCACAGTCACTAGCCCATTTAAGCTTAATATCCTTGTCATCTATCGCCCTCCAGGTTCCCTTGGAGAGTTCATCAATGAGCTTGACGCCTTGATAAGCTCCTTTCCTGAGGATGGCTCACCCCTCACAGTTTTGGGGGATTTCAACCTCCCTACGTCTACATTTGACTCATTTCTCTCTGCCTCCTTCTTTCCACTCCTCTCCTCTTTTGACCTCACCCTCTCACCGTCCCCCCCTACTCACAAGGCAGGCAATACGCTTGACCTCATCTTTACTAGATGCTGCTCTTCTACTAATCTCACTGCAACTCCCCTCCATGTCTCCGACCACTACTTTGTATCCTTTTCTCTCTCGCTCTCCTCCAACACTACTCACTCTGCCCCTACACAGATGGTAATGCGCCGCCGCAACCTTCGCTCTCTCTCTCCCACTACTCTCTCCTCTTCCATCCTATCATCTCTTCCCTCTGCTCAATCCTTCTCCCTCCAATCTCCTGATTCTGCCTCCTCAACCCTCCTCTCCCCCCTTTCTGCATCCTTTGACTCTCTGTGTCCCCTATCCTCCCGGCCGGCTCGGTCCTCCCCTCCAGCTCCGTGGCTTGATGACTCATTGCGAGCTCACAGAACAGAGCTCCGGGCAGCTGAGCGGAAATGGAAGAAAACTAGACTCCCTGCGGACCTGGCATCTTTTCACTCGCTCCTCTCTACATTTCCTTCATCTGTTTCTGCTGCTAAGGCCACTTTCTACCACTCTAAATTCCAAGCATCTGCCTCTAACCCTAGGAAGCTCTTTGCCACATTCTCCTCCCTGCTGAATCCTCCTCCCCCCCCCCCCTCCTCCCTCTCTGTGGATGACTTCGTCAACCACTTTGAAAAGAAGGTTGACGACATCCGATCCTCGTTTGTTAAGTCTAATGACACTGCTGGTCCTGCTCACACTGCCCTACCCTATGCTTTGACTTCTTTCTCCCCTCTCTCTCCAGATAAAATCTCGCGACTTGTGACTGCAGGCCGCCCAACAACCTGCCCGCTTGACCCCATCCCCTCCTCTCTTCTCCAGACCATCTCCGGTGACCTTCTCCCCTACCTCACCTCACTGATCAACTCATCCTTGACCGCTGGCTATGTCCCTTCCGTCTTCAAGAGAGCGCGAGTTGCACCCCTTCTCAAAAAACCAACACTCTATCCCTCTGATGTCAACAACTACAGACCAGTATCCCTTCTTTCTTTTCTTTCCAAAACTATTGAGCGTGCCGTCTTTAGCCAACTCTTGCTATCTCTCTCAGAATGACCTTCTTGATCCAAACCAGTCAGGTTTCAGGACTGGTCATTCAACTGAGACTGCTCTTCTCTGTGTCACGGAGGCTCTCCGCACTGCTAAAGCTAACTCTCTCTCCTCTGCTCTTGTCCTTCTAGACCTGTCTGCTGCCTTTGATACTGTGAACCATCAGATCCTCCTCTCCACCCTCTCCGAGCTGGGCATCTCCGGCGCGGCTCACTCTTGGATTGCGTCCTACCTGACCGGTCGCTCCTACCAAGTGGCGTGGCGAGAAGCTGTCTCCGCACCACGTGCTCTCACCACTGGTGTCCCCCAGGGCTCAGTTCTAGGCCCTCTCCTATTCTCGCTATACACCAAGTCACTTGGCTCTGTCATATCCTCACATGGCCTCTCCTATCATTGCTACGCTGACGATACACAACTAATCTTCTCCTTTCCCCCTTCTGATAACCAGGTGGCGAATCGCATCTCTGCATGTCTGGCAGACATATCAGTATGGATGACGGATCACCACCTCAAGCTGAACCTTGGCAAGACGGAGCTGCTCTTCCTCCCGGGGAAGGACTGCCCGTTCCATGATCTCGCCATCACGGTTGACAACTCCGTTGTGTCCTCCTCCCAGAGTGCGAAGAGCCTTGGCGTGACCCTGGACAACACCCTGTCGTTCTCCGCTAACATCAAGGCGGTGACCCGATCCTGCAGGTTCATGCTCTACAACATTCAGAGAGTACGACCCTGCCTTACACAGGAAGCGGCACAGGTCCTAATCCAGGCACTTGTCATCTCCCGTCTGGATTACTGCAACTCGCTGTTGGCTGGGCTCCCTGCCTGTGCCATTAAACCCCTACAACTCATCCAGAATGCCGCAGCCCGTCTGGTGTTCAACCTTCCCAAGTTCTCTCACGTCACCCCGCTCCTCCGCACACTCCACTGGCTTCCAGTTGAAGCTCGCATCTGTTACAAGACCATGGTGCTTGCCTATGGAGCTGTGAGGGGAACGGCACCTCCGTACCTTCGGGCTCTGATCAGTCCCTACACCCAAACGAGGGCACTGCGTTCATCCACCTCTGGCCTGCTGGTCCCCTTCCTCTGCGGAAGCATAGTTCCCGCTCAGCCCAGTCAAAACTGTTCGCTGCTCTGGCACCCCAATGGTGGAACAAGCTCCCTCACGACGCCAGGATAGCGGAGTCACTCACCACCTTACGGAAACATTTGAAACCCCACCTCTTTAAGGAATACCTGGGATAGGATAAAGTAATCCTTCTACCCCCCCCCCCCCCCCTAAAAAAAATAATAATAATAATTTGTAAAGTGGTTATCCCACTGGCTATAGGATGAATGCACCAATTTGTAAGTCGCTCTGGATAAGAGCGTCTGCTAAATGACGTAAATGTAAATGTAATTATCACCGCATATTGGCTTTGCTTGAATTGCCCTGCCAACACATTGTTGTTCGGTAAATTTTTTAAAAACATTATATAAAAAAAAATTGAGGTAGGCTATATGATCACACCGGTAATAGACCCGTTGTTGTATTACTTGTGAGGCACAGCTGAGGGAGCATACATTTAAATAATTTGCGTTTTATTTTACTTGGCTGATGGTGCCTGCATTTGATGGTCAGTCTCAGTGGAGGGAGAGAGCAGCAGATTGAGAGTCCGCCTCTCAACATCACTCCGCTCTCCCAGAGAAAGTGAAATACATCTCGATATTAAAAAAGACCCAAGCCGCTAATAACAACAACGCAAGCCTATAGATACACTTTCCTACTCATTCATTACTGCTGCACTGCAAGTTGTAGCGCTGAGTGGAAATAGGTAGAACGCGCATTTTATGGCTTATAAAAGTGTTGAATACAAAGTGTTGACAGTGCTGAGTAAGAACTTAAACATGAACTCACTCATAAAAACAGCAGCTCTTTGCTGTATTCGTTGACAGTCTCTCTAGTCATGGTTTTAAACGTTTTGAAATCTCACAGTATCAACTTTGCAGTAGCTTTATTTTATGCCTGCTACGTTACTTCAGACACTGTATTCTGAGCCATCCGATTGGCCAGCGGTAGGCCTATAGTGCACTTGATTTGCTCTCTGGGTCCGCTGGGAAGGCAGAGTTTGTATCTTCAGACACATGAAATGGGTTCAAAATGGCAACAGTTCGCCTACCCGGCACGCAGGGCAACTGAATCGGGTGCACCTACCGCCACAGCCCGAGACTAATTTAAAGAAATTGGAACAAAAGGCTTAATCATTGTTTTTTTTACAGAAATGTTTGGCGATTGACTAGGAATGCCTTGGATCACGATCGACCGGTAGGTGAACACTGCTCTACAAAGTTGAGTGAAGTTTAATCTCGTGCTGATATTTCTGCATGACAGTCCCCCGGGGAGCTGCGGGGCAGTCTCTGGGTTACAGCGCGCAGCATAGAGGGAACATTGGTCTTAACTACTGCTCAGTGATCCCACAAACACAAATGGGTAAATGATCCTTGTTCTGACTGAAGCACTGCAGTTGTGTATCGCTGGTGAGCACCTGGCTACTTGCTGGTTCCACTACTCACCAATCTCTCCCTGGTCGTTCAGGTCAAACTCTGCATATTTGTCTGCAAAACAAATCAGCACAAAACGGCATGGTTAGCGTGCGTTGTTAACACACAGCAGACTAAATAAGGAGTGTGGTGAATCAATTTAACACCCCCTCATACCTCCCCAGAGACACTTGGTCACATAAACAACACTCCTACATCAGACAACACACACCACAACATTCTCATAAACACACACACACAAAAAAAATATATATATATATATATATATATATATATATATATATATATATACACACACACACATACATACATACAGTGAGGGAAAAAAGTTTTTGATCTCCTGCTGATTTTATACGTTTGCCAACTGACAAAGAAATGATCAGTCTATAATTTTAATGGTAGGTTTATTTCAACAGTGAGAGACAGAATAACAACAAAACATCCAGAAAAAACATGTCAAAAATGTTATAAATTGATTTGCATTTTAATGAGGGAAATAAGTATTTGACCCCCTCTCAATCAGAAAGATTTCTGGCTCCCAGGTGTCTTTTATACAGGTAATGAGCTGAGATTAGGAGCACACTCTTAAAGGTAGTGCTCCTAATCTCAGCTTGTTACCTGTATAAAAGACACCTGTCCACAAAAGCAATCAATCAATCAGATTCCAAACTCTCCACCATGGCCAAGACCAAAGAGCTCTCCAAGGATGTTAGGGACAAGATTGTAGACCTACACAAGGCTGGAATGGGCTACAAGACCATCGCCAAGCAGCTTGGTGAGAAGGTGACAACAGTTGGTACGATTATTCGCAAATGGAAGAAACACAAAAGACCTGTCAATCTCCCTCGGCCTGGGGCTCCATGCAAGATATCACCTCGTGGAGTTGCAATGATCATGAGAACGGTGAGGAATCAGCCCAGAACTACACGGGAGGATCTTGTCAATGATCTCAAGGCAACTGGGACCATAGTCACCAAAAAAACAATTGGTAACACACTACGCCGTGAAGGACTGAAATCCTGCAGCGCCCGCAAGGTCCCCCTGCTCAAGAAAGCACATATACATGCCCGTCTGAAGTTTGCCAATGAACATCTGAATGATTCAGAGGAGAACTGGGTGAAAGTGTTGTGGTCAGATGAGACCAAAATGGAGCTCTTTGGCATCAACTCAACTCGCCGTGTTTAGAGGAGGAGGAATGCTGCCTATGACCCCAAGAACACCATCCCCATCGTCAAACATGGAGGTGGAAACATTATTCTTTGGGGGTGTTTTTCTGCTAAGGGGACAGGACAACTTCACCGCATCAAAGGGACGATGGACGGGGCCATGTACCGTCAAATCTTGGGTGAGAACCTCCTTCCCTCAGCCAGGGCATTGAAAATGGGTCGTGGATGGGTATTCCAGCATGACAATGACCCAAAACACACGGCCAAGGCAACAAAGGAGTGGCTCAAGAAGAAGCACATTAAGGTCCTGGAGTGGCCTAGCCAGTCTCCAGACCTTAATCCCATAGAACATCTGTGGAAGGAGCTTAAGGTTTGAGTTGCCAAACGTCAGCCTCGAAACCTTTAATAACTTGGAGAAGATCTGCAAAGAGGAGTGGGACAAAATCCCTCCTGAGATGTGTGCAAACCTGGTGGCCAACTACAAGAAACGTCTGACCTCTGTGATTGCCAACAAGGGTTTTGCCACTAAGTACTAAATCATGTTTTGCAGAGGGGTCAAATACTTATTTCCCTCATTAAAATGCAAATCAATTTATAAAATTTTTGACATGCATTTTTCTGGATTTTTGTTGTTGTTATTCTGTCTCTCGCTGTTCAAATAAACCTACCATTAAAATAATAGACTGATCATTTCTTTCTCAGTGGGCAAACGTACAAAATCAGCAGGGGATCAAATACTTTTTTCCCTCACTGTGTACACACACACTGAACAAAAATGTAAATGCAACATTTGAAGTGTTGACCCCATGTTTTATGAGCTGAAATAAAAGATCCCAGAAAATGTTCAATATGCACAAAAAGCTTATTATTTCTCTCAAATGTTGTGCATAAATTTCTTTACTTCCCTGTTAGTGAGCATTTCTTCTTTGCCAAGATAATCCATCCAACTGACAGGTGTGGCATATCAAGAAGCTGATTAAACAGCATGATCAATACACAGGTGCACCTTGTGCTGGGGACAATAAAAGGCCACTCTAAAATGTGCAGTTGTGTCACACAACGCAATGCCACAGATGTCTTAAGTTTTGAGGAGCGTGCAATTGACATGCTGACTGCAGGAATGTCCAACAGAGCTGTTGCCAGAGAATTGAATGTTCATTTCTCTACCATAAGCTGCCTCCAACATCATTTTAGAGAATTTGGCAGTACAGTCGTGGTCAAAAGTTGAGAATGACACAAATACTAATTTCCACAAAGTCTGCTGCCTCAGTTGTGATTATGGAAATTTGCATATATCCAGAAGGTCATGAAGAGTGATCAGATTAATTGCAATTAATTGCAAAGTCCCTCTTTGCCATGAAAATGAACTTAATCCCCAAAAAACATTTCCACTGCATTTCAGCCCTCCCACAAAAGGACCAGCTGCCATCATGTCAGTGATTATTTCGTTAACACAGGTGAGAGTGTTGACGAGGACAAGGCTGGAGATCACTCTGTCACGCTGATTGAGTTAGAATAACAAACTGGAAGCTTTAAAAGGAGGGTGGTGCTTGAAATCATTGTTCTTCCTCTGTTAACCATGGTTACCTGCAAGGAAACATGTGCCGTCATCATTGCTTTGCACAAAAAGGGCTTCACAGGCAAGGATATTGCTGCTAGTAAGATTGCACATAAATCAACCATTTATTGGATCATCAAGAACTTCAAGGAGAGAGGTTCAATTGTTGTGAAGAAGGCGTCAGGGCGCCCAAGAAAGTCCAGCAAGCGCCAGGACCGTCTCTTAAAGTTGATTCAGCTGCGGGATCGGGGCACCACCAGTGCAGAGCTTGCTCAGGAATGGCAGCAGGCAGGTGTGAGTGCATCTGCACGCACAGTGAGGCAAAGACTTTTGGAGGATGGCCTGGTGTCAAGAAGGGCAGCAAAGAAGCCACTTCTCTCCAGGAAAAACATCAGGGACAGACTGATATTCTGCAAAAGGTACAGGGATTGGACTGCTGAGGACTGGGGTAAAGTCATTTTCTCTGATTAATCCCTTCTCCGATTGTTTGGGGCATCCGGAAAACACCTTGTCCGGAGAAGACAAGGTGAGCGCTACCATCAGTCCTGTGTAATGCCAACAGTAAAGCATGCTGAGACCATTCATGTGTGAGGTTGCTTGTCAGCCAAGGGAGTGGGCTCACTCACAATTTTGCCTAAGAACACATCCATGAATAAAGAATGGTACCAACACATCCTCAGAGAGCAACTTCTCCCAACCATCCAAGAGCAGTTTGGAGACGACCAATGCCTTTTCCAGCATGATGGAGCACCTTGCCATAAGGCAAAAGTGATAACTAAGTGGCTCGGGGAACAAAACATCGACATTTTGGGTCCATGGCCAGGAAACTCCCCAGACCTTAATCCCATTGAGAACTTGTGGTCGATCCTCAAGAGGCAGGTGGACAAACAAAAACCCACAACTTCTGACAAACTCCAAGCATTGATTATGCAGGAATGGGCTGCCATCAGTCAGGATGTGGCCCAGAAGTTAATTGACAGCATGCCAGGGCGGATTGCAGAGGTCTTGAAAAAGATGGGTCAACACTGCAAATATTGACTCTTTGCATAAACTTAATGTAATTGTCAATAAAAGCCTTTGACACTTATGGAATGCTTGTAATTATACTTCAGTATACCATAGTAACATCTGATAAAAATATATCATAACACTGAAGCAGCGAACTTTGTGAAGACCAATACTTGTATCATTCTCAAAACTCCAGAGTACAGGCCTCGGTGTAACGCTCATTCCTTCGACAAAACCGCGACTCGTCAGTGAAGAGCACTTTTTGCCAGTCCTGTCTGGTCCAGCGACGGTGGGTTTGTGCCCATAGGCAATGTTGTTGCCGGTGATGTCTGGTGAGGACCTGCCTTATAACAGGCCTACAAGCCCTCAGTCCAGCCTCTCTCAGCCTATTGCGGACAGTCTGACCACTGATGGAGGGATTGTGTGTTCCTGGTGTAACTCGGGCAGTTGTTGTTGCCATCCTGTACCTGTCCCGCAGGTGTGATGTTCGGATGTACCGATCCTGTGCAGGTGTTGTTACACGTGGTCTGCCACTGCGAGGACGATCAGGTGTCCGTCCTGTTTCCCTGTAGCACTGTCTTAGGCGTCTCACAGTACGGACATTGCAATTTATTTCCCTGGCCACATCTGCAGTCCTCATGCCTCCCTGCAGCATGCCTAAGGCACGTTCACGCAGATGAGCAGGGACCCTGGGCATCTTTCTTTTGGTGTTTTTCAGAGTCAGTAGAAAGGCCTCTTAGTTTCCTAAGTTTTCATAACTGTGACCTTAATTGCCTACTGTCTGTAAGCTGTTAGTGTGTCTTAACGACCGTTCCACAGGTGCATGTTCATTAATTGTTTATGGTTCATTGAACAAGCATGGGAAACAGTGTTTAAACCCTTTACAATGAAGAACTGTGAAGTTATTCTGATTTTTACAAATTATCTTTGAAAGACAGGGTTCTGAAAAAGGGACGTTTCTTTTTTTGCTGAGTTTGTATACACACACACAAAACAAAAATATAAAACGCAACATACAACAATTTCAAAGATTTTGCTGAGTTACAGTTACAGTTCATAAGATAATCAGTCCATTTAAATAAATAAATTAGGCTCTAATCTATGGGGCGCAGCCATGGGTGGGCCTGGGCATAGGCCCACCCATTTGGGAGCCAGGCCGACCCACTGGTGAGCCAGGCCCAGCCAATCAGAATGAGTTTTTCCCAACAAAAGGCCTTTTTTACAGACAGAAATACTCCTCAGCACCCCCAATAATCACACCAACTGTTGTCACCTTCTCACCAAGATGCTTGGCGATGGTTTTGTAGCCCATTCCAGCCTTGTGTAGGTCTACAATCTTGTCCCTGACATCCTTGAATAGCTCTTTGGTCTTGGCCATGGTGGAGAGTTTGGAATCTGATTGATTGATTGCTTCTGTGGACAGGTGTCTTTTATACAGGTAACAAACTGAGATTAGGAGCACTCCCTTTAAGAGTGTGCTCCTAATCTCAGCTCGATACCTGTATAAAAGACACCTGGGAGCCAGAAATCTTTCTGATTGAGAGGGGGTCAAATACTTATTTCCCTCATTAAATGCAAATCAATTTATAACATTTTTGACATGCGTTTTTCTGGATTTTGTAGTTGTTATTCTGTCTCTCACTGTTCAAATAAACCTACCATTAAAATTATAGACTGATCATTTCTTTGTCAGTGGGCAAACGTACAAAATCAGCAGGGGATCAAATACTTTTTTCCCTCACTGTACATACTATATTACGTCAACTACCTTGTACCCCTGCACATTGACTCGGTACTGGTACTCCTTGTATATAGCCTCATTATTATTTTTATTGTGTTACTATTTCCTTTTTTATTCAGCAAATATTTGTCTTACTTTTTAACTCGTAAGTAAGCATTTTACTGTAGTCTACACCTGTTGTATTCGGTGCATGTGACCAATAAAATTAGATTTGAACAGTAGGTCCATAATCCTGACCTTCCAACAATGAACAGACCCTCCCATTTGGCCTGGCCTTGAGTTTAAGTTACGATACTGTTACGATACGGACAGATTATTAGGTACACCCATCAAGTACCGGGTCGGACCCCTCTTTGCCTCCAGAACAGCCTGAATTCTTCAAGGGAATGGATTCTACAACCTGTCGGAAACGTTTGTTGCTCAATTGTTATCAATGGACCTAACGTGTGCCAGGAAAACATTCCCCACACCAGTACAACACTGTCACCAGCCTGTACCAGGCAGGATCGGTCCATGGACTCATGCTGTTTATGCCAAATCCTGACTCTGCCATCAGCATGACGCAACAGGAACTGGGATTCGGCTCGAGAATAATGTCACAGGTCTGGGTCGGATCTGATTGTCACGGGTCTCGGGTCTCGGGTAGGTGTCATTTTAACTGACTTGTCTGGAAGGAACCATACAGATCCAAAACGCGACTGCTGCAGTAGAGGGAGAGAAATTGTATAATTTATGCTGCTGCTATTTGCTTTTTGAGAGTGGCGCGTGTAGCTTGTTGTTGTTGGCCAATCATAAGTCATTAAAGCAGCAATAGGCTACAGTCACAGCCTCTGTGTGGGGCAAAAGCTAAGAGATATCTAATCAATGGAGGAAGATGGAATTAAAAGTTAAAAGGAGAAGGATAGGCTACAACATCCAAGAGCCAACAGGTAGGCTGCTACTTTATATTCTGAATAGA
>NC_139991.1:62779757-62893996 GCF_964263955.1 Coregonus lavaretus | reverse complement strand
CATTGGGGCTCTTTCTAGGTCTGGTCTCCCATGTTTATAATCTTAGGACATACAAGTATAACACACACACACACAGAGAACACTACGCTGATTGGCAACTCTCATACTCTCAGACCTGTCCGTGAACGATGACACACACACGCACGCCAACACACAAGAGTTAATGTAGACAGTTATATGGCAGGAATCTGGGAGTCTTTGAGGTAAGCCCCGGTCTCAATGCTGTGGTATGGTAGTTAATCTGGTCCTGGTTTCACTGTTATTCTACTCCCTATAACCACATGTTCCCCAGAGCCCTGGATATTACAACAACAACAACCAGAGTAGAGGAGCAGCCACATTCCTGCTGCCTGGACTGCTGGGGACCCATCGGGCCTCACAACCCACTTAGAAATCAGTACAGAACACACAGACACTAAAAAACAGACACAAAAGGAAAACATCAGCAATAACCGACTACATTATCATGCTGTTAGTTTGCCTGTCCAAGTAGACCTGGCACCATGCAATCCCACACGTAACAACACTTACACAGTAATGAGATGGCAGCACAAACAAACACATTGGCATATGGTACACACACCCCTACAGGCAACTCACTCCCACTCCTGTGATTAAGCGCTAAAATAGGACAGTGATACATCAGATATTCCAGGCCGGGTAGGTCTTTCCTGGCAGAATTCCTTACTTTTAAAAGAGTCCAGTTTTTCCGGGAGGTCCTCCTCATCCCGGTATTTCTGGTCTTCCATGTATTCCTAAGAAGGAGAAAGGAAGATGGGAGAAATAGATCTTAGAACCCAGCAGAGTATCAGGTCTAACATGGTATCAGATCCACCAAATGTTTCGATCATGGCTACCTCCCAATTATCTCTTCTTCTGCCCAAAGTGTGCACTTCACTTCTCTTCACTGGTTAATAAGGAAATGACTGGGATAAGAAATATGGTGGAAACTCCAACTATCCCATGCCTCCACCAATCCAATATTTTTTCGAATGGTGGGAAGAAGTGAACTAGTGTACACTTCAGGGGAAAGGAGATATTATTGGGACCATGCTGAAACAGGTTTCAATGTACCTGAAAGAGGTTTCAATGTGTCAGAAACTTCAGCTAATTAGCTTAACTACTGCACAGGACAATGAAATCACCTCAACCTCAAAGATGTCCTCCTTAGAGTTATTTTGTCTTGATAAAATGGAACACCCCACAAGGGTGAAGGAAAGAGGTAAGCTGCCAGAAACGTCCAGAGAAGTCAATGAAAAATGAATGGAGCAATCTGCCGTGTGAGACAGATTCTCCATGCCAAGTCTCCAGGGGCTGTAAAGAAACAGGCTGCATCCCAAATGGAACCATATTCCCTATTTAGTGCACTATATAGGGAATAGGGTGCATTTAGGATGCAAACACACACAGAGTGTTTTCCTATAGGGCTCATTAAACAAGTTGGATGAATGACTGATACCTGAGTCAGTAAAGAAAGGTAGACAGCCATTGTGACTGACTGTTCAGGTGTTCTCAGGTGATGAAGATACCTTTAATGTCTGAAGGTGTGTTTGTACAGTACGTGTGTGAGTGGTATTAATGCACCCTCTGTGGAATCGGCAGAAAGCAGAAACCTTACCCGACAATCTAGACCCACTACAATTCGCATACTGCCCCAACAGATCCACGGACGACGCAATCAACATTGCACTGCCCTATCCCACCTGGACAAGAGAAATACCGATGTTAGAATGCTGTTCATCGACTACAGCTCAGCCTTCAACACCATAGTGCCCTCCAAGCTCATCACTAAGCTCAGGGCCTGTCATGCCAAATAGTGCCCCCCCCCCCCCCCCCCCCGTCACAATGGGATTCGATGAGTTCTAGCTTCTGTTGCAAAATTCTGACCGGATTACGTAATGAACCAACGCGTCCGTTGCTATGCTGGTTGCTTGGCTCCATTTTACCTCGTAGCGGTCGCGAAGGAAGGAGGATGCGGGTAGTTCTAGTTCTATTTCACCTCATAAGCGCTCAGTCTGCACATAATTATTACCTCAGAATTGCTCTCCAAGGACGGTGTTTTTGATGGTGACAACTTGCTGACTAACTGCTGCTTCAGAGGACCGAAAAGACTGGAAAGAGAACACTCTCGTTTTACCATATATTTATCTTTATATAAGAATATATTGTTAAATAGGAATAAATAATTTAAGCTGTTTTTAGATTGACGTTGCTAGCTACTGTACTTATTTACCTCAGCCTGTCTAGTCAGCTAGCTAGCCAGACAGTTTTACTTAGCTAACGTTAGCTAGCAATGTATGTAGCTTGCACTTCAATGGCATCCCTCGAGGAGATGATTTTATTTGATCTTTCCAACCAGGCGAAGTACTATGAAGGGACCACTGATCTCAACAAGAGGCACAACATTCAGAGAAATTCATAATTCAGGGTAACGTTAAGCAGTTAACTTCTATTGGATAACTGGACAGATTTAGCTACACTACCAGTCCAAAGTATGGATACACCTACTCATTCAAGGGTTTTTCTTTATTTTTACTATTTCTTACATTGTAGAATAGTGAAGACATCAAAACTATGAAATAACACATATGGAATCAAGGTAGGGGGGGTATACAGAAGATAGCCCTATTTGGTAAAATACCAACTCTATATTATGGCAAGAACAGCTCAAATAAGCACAGAGAAAAAACCATCAAGCACTATGATTAAACTGGCTCTCATGAGGACCACCACAGGAATGGAAGACCCAGAGTTACCTCTGCTGCAGAGGATAAGTTCATTAGAGTTACCAGCCTCAGAAATTGCAGCCCAAATAAATGCATACCATCTGGTTTGGGTTTAGCGGGACTATCATTTGTTTTTCAACAGGACAATGACCCAACACACCTCCAGGCTGTGTAAGGGCTATTTGACCAAGAAGGAGAGTGATGGAGTGCTGCATCAGATGACCTGGTCTCCACAATCCCCCGACCTCAACCCAATTGAGATGGTTTGGGATGAGTCGGACGGCAGAGTGAAGGAAAAGCATTCCAGGTGAAACTGGTTGAGAGAATGCCAAGAGTGTGCAAAGCTGTCATCAAGGCAAAGGATGGCTATTTGAAGAATCTCAAATATAAAATATATTTTGATTTGTTTAACACTTCTTTGTTTACTACATGATTCCATATGTGTTATTTCATAGTTTTGATGTCTTCACTATTATTCTACAATGTAGAAAATAGTAAAAATAAAGAAAAACCCTTGAATGAGTAGGTGTGTCCAAACTTTTGACTGGTACAGAAGAAAGAAAGGATGAAAGTGAGAGAGAGGTGGGAAGAAAGTGGAAGATGGAGAGAGGGAAACAGAGAGAAAGACAGCAGTGCAAATGTACTTAGACTTGAGTATTTCAACAACTCTTCACTTCCAACTTGTTAGGCAATCATATGTACCTACGGGGGAAGGATGGCCAGCCACACAGGAGGCTGATTTTTACTAAGGAGAAGGAGGCCGTGCTGACCGAGATGCATGCTGGCCATTTCGGAGTGAGGCGCATGATTGTCAAAATCAACCTACGCTTCTTCTGACTGGGAATTGTCAAGGAGGTGGACAGCTGGGCAAGTGAAATAACCTTTTGTTTATCAATCACATTCTATTGTATCTGAAATTATTTTGATTTCAATGAGTGTCATATCAGAGAGAACACAACGTTTCAATTTGTCACTTTTTGCTTAAAAAGGTCAGTACCTGTCTAGCCTGCCAGAAGTTTGAGAGGGCGAAGACTGTGGCGCCGGAGTTGAAGCCCATCAAAGTTGTTTCACCATGGCACATGATTGGTAAGTGTCCCAATTCAAATTTTGCCCTGATAAGTTGTTTTGTAATGGTTGCTTTATTTGACCACAGCAGCGTTCAATATTATAGAATGTGTGTGTGTCAGTATGCTTACAAATATGAAAATCAGCATACTGTATGACACAGATATGGGTAAGAATTAAGTAATCTAATCTATAGTCCCCTGTAGCTCAGTTGGTAGAGCATGGCGCTTGCAACGCCAGGGTTGTGGGTTCGTTTCCCACGGGGGGTCAGTATGAAAATGTATGCACTCACTAACTGTAAGTCGCTCTGGATAAGAGCATCTGCTAAATTACTAAAATGTAAAATGTAATCTTCTCTCTAACACTTTAAATGTTAGGGGTGGACCTCATCGGACCCTTCACGAAATACAGGAATGGCAACAGCTGGTGTCTGACGGCGACCGATCACTTTACCAAGTTGGTGGAGGCAATACCCATTAAGGTCAGTAAAGGAAGAGTACGTGCTTAACTCTAAATTCCCTTCTGTAACCCATTAAAAAGGGTGCTTGGAACCAAAAATAGATTTTCGTTTTGTATGATACCCATCAAGGACGAGACTGGCGAGGCCACCTCCAAGGCGATGATGGACATCTTCAACACCCACAGTTCTCCTGAGGTCATCTTGAGTGACTTAGGTCATGAACGCTGGAACAAGGTATGGATGTTATAGGTTATATTCTGTCACCAATGGTTTGTTTTATTTATTTTTTACAATTTGTTTTTCCATGGTACATAAGACATATCTTACATTGTCAATAGATATCGCTTTCCTACCCCCTCCTCCAGGTTTGGTGAATGGACCAACCAGACCCTCAAGATTGCCATGGGCTGGTACAAGGAAGTGTGGGCGAACAACCTGAAGGTAATTCTCTTTGCACACAACAGCAGCATCCAGGCCTCCACCGAGTACGGATGGGAGCCGCAGCTGTTGACGGAGGTAAACAATGCAATTGTATATACACAATTATTGCATATACTGTAGTCTTTCAAATTTGTGATTGACTTAGCGTTGTTGTTTGTCTATTGCTATTTTTATATAACGTACTTTCAGATTACTGAAACCCCACCTGATGTGGTGGAAGTTGTCGAACCAGATCAGAAAGCCTTCGAGGACCACCTTCAGGCACGGACTGAGAAGGATGTGGAGGTTTTTTACCAGGTAAAAATGATTGTCCACTGTTAATTAATTTTCTGGCCCTCCAAGAGATATGTAAGAAATGTATTTTTAATATAAAATATAATTGCAATTATTCCTGTTATCAATCAAGGTGAGACTGAACATGGACAAGGCGCAGGAGAAACAGAAGGAGAGCTACTGGAGCAGAATCAAGAAGGGGACCAAGTGCTACGACATCCGGGCGAATTACTTGGTTTGGAAGAAGGACGAAAGGAAGGCGAGACCTGGGAAACTTTGCTGCTCTTTCGCTCTTAGCTGGGGTCACCATATGTTAAAGTGAATATAAAACATCTCAGATAATAACTATTTGCATTTGCACAAAAAATAACCTGAAGCTTGTTTGAGTTTCCCTAACACTGATATTTTTCTCTTTGTCTTCCTAGGGTTACCTAGGTGGAAGCCAACAATCTTCTCCAGTTGGAGCAGTTGGACGGTCGACCACTAAAGGCACTGACGGCCTACACTTCGGTAAAGCCCAATAGACAAAGCATGTTAAGCTTTGGTTGACATTTGAGAAAGCAAGAAATGGTAGTTATGCTGAGCTTGTAAAAATGTACCTCTTCAATTTACCTCTCCAAATAACTTTAGGACCATCGACTGTCTGAGCCCCCCCTAGAGGTATCCCATCCACCAGAACCAGTGAGTTTGGATCAGCCTGATTCTCTGTGCTCTGAGTCGGAGGGGGACCAGCTTGAGGTAGGCTATATCTTCCAAAAGTGTTGAAAAGTACATATTTCCCATTTATAACAATGCACTAATCCATCAAAATGTATCCCAGTAAAGTGTAAGCTTGTTTACGTCTCTGTCTCCTACCCTGTTCCCTTTAACTCTGCTCCTGTTCTCCAGGACCTAAGGGTTCTGCCCAACACCCATTCGTGGATCCACCTGATGTCCTCCATTACCAACCACCCTCCAACTTTTCATTACATCATCTACAGCTACTGTTGTTGTCATGTCATTATCTGCTAAGAAAGTTGTTTTGCTCTATCATACTGGGCACATAATATGTGAGGTACACAGATTAACTAAAAACACTAGCACTGCAAACACTCAGAACAAAGAGAGCATCAGTGCCTGGACTTGTCTCCCTTCCGAGACTGGCTGCCTGTTGAGAACAAGTGACAGGCAGAACCTCCCACCCACACAGCAACCACCTCCTCTATATTCCACACACCAGAATTCAGTATTTTAGTCAATGATTGCCATGTGAGTGTACAAAAAATAAAATAGGTGAAAATAAATTAATGACACAACTGTACCAAAAAATATCAAAGTTTATGTAATAAAATCTTAAATATTGCCAGGTTTGTTTTCACAGCTGTTTCACAAGTTGTTAATTGTAAGGTATCCTTTGATGGCATTTATTTGTTCCACATTATTAATTGTCAATTTGTAAGTCGCTCTGGATAAGAGCGTCTGCTAAATGATGTAAATGTAAAAGTAAATGTTGTATCCTAGGACCTACAATAGATACATATATATTCCAACCACAAGGGTGTACTAATGAGCTATGCGAGATAGAAAAAAATTAATCATAATGGATGACTACAGAAATTATATAATTTCTGTGTAGATAAGGGAAGGGCAGGTTAAAATAAATACATGCCAGCCAGACAAGCCAGTGTATGAATCAAACATATTTGCATATGAATGGCGTGGAAGTTAGCTGACTGTGATCTATAAGGTAAGTAAGTGTAAAGTAGATTACACGTTTTCCTTGCCATATCCGAAACGTAGCAACGTTTAAGACATGGATTTCATGTTGTAATGTTAACAAAGTACCCATAAGTAGTTAGAAGTAATGTTTTCATTTTATTTGCTGAACAAAACTTTTTTAAACAGCGGAATTGTCGCAGAAATCAGCCTTGTTTGCATAGCGATGATGAAAAGAACATAATTTAGGCTGTAATGATCTCCAAAATTCTAATCATTAGGTCATCACACTGTTGACATAGCAATGGACGCCAATAGTTTATCGAATCCCATTGTGACGCAGAGGGGGACACATTTTGGAAGGGGGACATTATTTGGCATGACATGCCCTGGGTCTGAACACCTCCCTGTGCAACTGGGTCCTGGACTTCCTGACGGGCCGACCCCAAGTGGTGAAGGTAGGCAACAACACCTCCACCACGCTGATCCTCAACACGGGGGCCCCACAGGGGAGCATGGTCAGGCCCCTCCTGTACTCCCTGTTCATCCATGACTGCGTGGTCATGCATGTCTCTATCTCAATCATCAAGTTTGCTGACGACACAACAGTGGTAGGCAAGATTACCAACAATGACGAGACAGCCTACAGGGAGGAGGAGAGCTCTGGCGGAGTGGTGCCAGGAAAATAACCTCTCTCTCAACGTCAACAAAATGAAGGACCTGATTGTGGACTACAGGAGACAGCAGAGAGCACGCCCCCATCCACATCGACAGGGCCGCAGTCGAGAGGGTAAAAAGCTTCAAGTTCCTCTGCGTGCACATCACTGCCGACCTGAAATGGTCCCTTCACACAGTGTGGTGAAGAATGCGCTGTCAAGGGGCAGAATACATTTGGCTTGGTTCCTAAGACCCTCACAAACTTCTACAGATGCACCATTGACAGCATCCTGTTGGACTGTATCACCGCCTGGTACGGCAATTACACCGTCCGCAACCGTAGGTCTCTCCAGAGGGTGGTGCGGTCAGCCCATGGCATCATCAGGGGCACACTGCCTGCCCTCCATGACATCTACAGCCACCTGAGACATGGCCTGTTCACCCCGCTACCATCTAGAAGGAGGAGACAGTACAGGTGCATCAAAGCTGGGACCGAGCGATTGATAAACAGCTTCTATCTTCAGGCCATCAGACTGTTAAACAGTAACCGCTAGCCGGCTACCACACAGTACTCTACCCTGCACCTTAGAGACTGATTTGTCCTATGTACATAGTCATTACGTCACTTGAATAATGTTTACATAACGTTTAACCTACTGTATATGTGTATACTGTATTCTAGTCATGACTCATCCTATATAACTACTGCTGTACACACCTTTTCTATTAATATACTGTCCATACATCACCACCACCACCACATAAACACACACCCTGGAGACATGGCATGGGGAATCTCTCACATGGCAGATTGCTCAATTAGTTTTTTCACTTTACATGTTGCATTTACATTTTTGTTCAAACAGAAAAATATAAAAGCAACATGTAAAGTGTTGGTCCCATGTTTCATGAGTTGAAATAAAATATTGCAGAAATGTTTATTAACACAATGCCTGGAAGCTGAAAATGTCCCACTTCTTCCATAGCCTGCATACTCACTCAGCATGTTTGGGATGCTCTGGATCGATGTGTACGACAGCATGTTCCAGTTCACGTCAATATCCAGCAACTTTGCCATTGAAGAGTGGGACAACATTCCACAGGCCACAATCAACAGCATGATCAACTCTATGAGAAGGAGATGTGTCGCGCTGCATGAGGCAAATGGTTATCAAACCAGATACTGACTGGTTTTCTGATCCATGGCCCTACTTTATTTTTTTAAGGTATCTGTGACTAAAATATGCATATCTGTATTCCCGCTCATGTGAAATCCATAGACTAGGTCATAATGAATTTATTTCATTTGACTGATTTCCTTATATGAACTGTAACTCAGTAAAATCTTTGAAATTATTGCGGTTCAAGGGTTTTTCTTTATTTTTACTATTTTCTACATTGTAGACTAATAGTGAAGACATTACAACTATGAAATAACACATATGGAATCATGTAGTAACCAAAAAAGTGTTAAACAAATCAAAATATATTTTATATTTGAGATTCTTCAAATAGCCACCCTTTGCCTTGATGACAGCTTTGCACACTCTTTCGCTCAACCAGCTTAACCTGGAATGCTTTTCCAACAGTCTTGAAGGACTTCCCACATATGCTGAGCACTTGTTCGCTGCTTTTCCTTCACTCTGCCGTCCGACTCATCCCAAACCATCTCAATTAGGTTGAGGTCAGGGGATTGTGGAGGCCAGGTCATCTGATGCAGCACCCCATAACTCTCCTTCATGGTAAAATAGCCTTTACACAGCCTGGAGGTGTGTTGGGTCATTGTCCTGTTGAAAAACAAATGATAGTCCCACTAAGCCCAAACCAGATGGGATGGCATATCGCTGCAGAATGCTGTGGTAGCCATGCTGGTTAAGTATGCCTTGAATTCTAAATAGATCACAGACAGTGTCACCAGCAAAGCACCCCCACACCATAATACCTCCTCCTTTTTTGGTTACTACATGATTCCATGTGTTATTTCATAGTTTTGATGTCTTCATTATTACTCAACAGTTTCCCATATGTATCAATAATGGTCCACCACCCAAAGGACATCCAGCCAACTTGACACAACTGTGGGAAGCATTGGAGTCAACATGGGCCAGCATCCCTATGGAACACTTTTGAGACCTTGTAGAGTCCATACCCGACAAATGTATGCTGTTCTGAGGGCAAGGGGGGGGACATTGCACTTTCTGATATTTCTTAATTTATTTCTTTTAACTTTTTGGATGATGTGCGTATTGTTTTGTATTGCTAGGTTTTATTACTGCACTGTTAGAGCTAGAAACAAGCATTTCACTGCACCTGTGAAAAGATCTGCAAATCTGTGTACACAACCAATAAACTTTGATTTGATGTTTCTGGTTTTCAGTGATACAGTATTTCAACCTAACTTCCGTTTCCCCTGAAAGATGGAAGTGGGGACCCCGCTCAAGCGTCTTTCTACACCTGCTATGTTAGGTTAGAGTGAGTGTGTGTCTGTGAGGGAGAGAGAGAGAGAGAGAGAGAGAGAGAGAGAGAGAGAGAGAGAGAGAGAGAGAGAGAGAGAGAGAGAGAGAGAGAGAGAGAGAGAGAGAGAGAGAGAGAGAGAGAGATTGAGCGGGAGTTAGTTAGTACAGTGTGTGAGGTGTGGAACTAAATTGTAGATGAATATGAGAATCAGCATTACAGCCAATCTCAATGACAGCAACACGATTCAGTGGGTCTGACTCAACACTGCAACACACACACACCCATTCAGAGGGTATTACTAGCAATCTATGGTATTAACAGCCTATAAAAAAGCAAGTCTCATCGTGGAGGTCAGACACAAGGTTGTATTATTATTATGGAAATGGAGTGGCTGAATCGAAGTGTTATTGTAATCTGCTGAACATCACTGCATTCATTGATGAGAAACACTAGCTGTGTTCGAATACCCATACTAACATACTGTATACTACATACTTAATGAGTAAATATTACATACTATTAGTTCACTTTCGTATACTGTAAACGAACTGTATCCTTTCAGTTGAGCGTACTAGCACTTCGCCTGTCTACCGGAAGTTGATGTTGTTGCTATGCAACCTCTTGCTAGCTTGTTAGTATAACAAAAGACTAGCTAGACATTTTACGATTTTGGGTGTGTTAGTAAATTAAATCTGGAGTGCCAGAATGCACGCAGAGTGCGCACTGGGTGTACGTAAATCCAGAGCATTGTCAGATTGTCCATTCGTAAATTCAGAGCGTTTCGCTCTCGGAGTGAGTCACTGGACGCTCTGGCCGAGGAGTAGGGTTGATCCGAGCGTTCTGACCTCACAACGGCAGTCAAGCACCCAAGCTAACTGGCTAACGTTGGCTAGCTATTTCCAGACACAAATGAGAGAAGACCTCACTGACTTTTACTTGCCCTAGCAGAGCTGGTTAGGCTGTTTTCATGTTATCCAGAGCGTTGGTGACTGTAACCGCGCTGCTGGCAACAATTTCATTATGCTTTTTTTTGCTGACGTTTACTGACACCAGCCATATATTCAACGGGTGTTGAGCGTTCGTAAATTCATCATTTATTCTGCACTCTGCCACACTCAGACAAGAGTACTCTGAAATCGGAGTAAATAGCCAGAATGAACTATGTCCATTGAGAACGCACAACGACTATACCACTTAGCTAAGAATGACGTGAATAATCAAGTCAATAAACGTTGGGTAGTTAGTTAGATTATAGTTAATATACTGCCTGGCAGGTTCGATGTATTAGTAGCCAACTAACGTTAGGTAACTTGCTTACATACCGGTACATACTGCTGTAATGCTATGTGGTTCTTAAGGATAGTGTAGCTAACAAATTGTCAGCCAACATAACGTGTAACGTAACTTATTTGAAAAGTTATTACTTTATTACATTGCTCGAAATGTGTCATAATTAGTTAAAGCAATGAATTTGTAGCCGCTCTCGTCAGACTTCGGCTGCATATTTTCCACCATTTTCATCAAATCTGAAAAAGTGAAGCCTCGCCCATTTTCGAAAGAATTGCATTATAGGCCTTAAAAGCACGGAAATAGTGTCCACTGCTTGTATACTTCGTTTTTTTGGCAAATTTAGTACAACATCCGGGAACTTTTGGCATACTACTAACTATATACATACTATGACCAATAAGCATACCACATACTCAATTTCCGTCACAAATAGTGCTGTTGGTATGAGTACTCGAACACAGCTTTGGTTTACAAATCAGGGCCTAAAATTAACACCCGCCACCTGCCAAATGCGGGTAAACACGTCTATTTCACCAGCCACGTTGGCAGGTGGTCTGGGCTCCACAGTGCGAGCATTTCACTCGTATTTGTTAATACAAATAGTCAAGTATGATCACATTTATAGTAAAATAAATTTCCAGCGTTTTCTTTCATAGCTAGTAAATGAATCGCACAAAGTCAAAGAACTACGAATCCTAAAAAGCCTATTCCACCTCGCGCTGCAACACTGCCTGGCTGGGGGCTGTGCACACGTGAAGAGTGAAAGATACAGATACATTTTTAGAAGCGCTACACACAGGCATAATTTACTTGAAACGAAAGTCTACTGAAGTGACACTTTCTTCTTGTGTTTCTTGGCTATTTACATTGTTTCGTTCACAAGCTAGATTGTTTTTCTATGGGTTTCAACTGCTAGGGAAGAGAAGACAACGATTCTACTACTAGTCAGACTCAATCATACAGGCACAAACATGATTCAAGTCGCACTACCACGGTAACCCCCTGCCCTTAAAGGGGCAGGTGAACATTTGTTTGACAAAAAGACTAAAGTCACAAATGTAAATGAAACAATATACGACATTAGTTACTTCTTACTAGTAATACATTTATTGTTTTAGAAACTTTGTGTTTTGTTGGTGTAATTTTGACTGGTAAAAAAATGAGTGGCCGGTAGATTTTTAAATCTACCTGCTAGTGTCTGGTGGACCAAAAAGTTCATTTTATGCCCTGTTTACAATAGTCCACATTTATCCTTCTGCGTGTATGGCCGATGTCATCAGTTTACCCATATGGGTCTACAATTATACTGGATTTTATTACAGAAATGGGGATTATTATTTTGTCAAACAGCCCACAATATCAGTGATGCCCTCTCTTTGTGACCTGATTCTCTCTCATCACGTCTAGGTTTGTTTCCATGTGACCAGAGCGCTCGACAGGCTGCCAGCCTGAGAGAGAGAGCGAGAGAATTGTGATAAAGAGA
Source organism: Coregonus lavaretus (assembly GCF_964263955.1). Classification (NCBI taxonomy): domain Eukaryota; kingdom Metazoa; phylum Chordata; class Actinopteri; order Salmoniformes; family Salmonidae; genus Coregonus; species Coregonus lavaretus. The sequence goes on along the minus strand of NC_139991.1, from coordinate 62,881,449 downwards.
TACCAAAAGTATGTGGACACCTGCTCGTCGAACATCTCATTCCAAAATCATGGGCATTAATACAGAGATGGTCCCCCCTTTGCTGCCATAACAGCCTCCACTCTGCTGGGAAGGCTTTCCACTAGATGTTGGAACATTGCTGCGGGGACTTGTTTCCATTCAGCCACAAGAGCATTAGTGAGGTTGGGCACTGATGTTTGGCGATTAGGCCTGGCTAGCAGTCGGCTTTCCAATTCATCCCAAAGGTGTTTGATGGGGTTGAGATCTCGACAAAACATTTCTGTATTGATCTCGCCTTATGCACGGGGGCATTGTCATGCTGAAACAGAAAAGGGCCTTCCCCAAACTGTTGACACCAAACTTTACAGTTGGCACTATGCAAACCCAGATTAGTCCGTCAGACAGCCAGATGGCGAAGCACGATTCATCACTCCAGAGAACATGTTTCCACTGCTCCAGAGTCCAATGGCAGAGAGCTTTACACCACTCCAGCCGATGCATGGCATTGCGCATGGTGATCTTAGGCTTGTGTGCAGCTGCTCGGCCATGGAAACCCATTTCATGAAGCTCCCGGCGAACAGTTCTTGTGCTGACGTTGCTTCCAGATGCAGTTTGGAACTCGGTAGTGAGTGTTGCAACAGAGGACAGACGATTTTTACGCGCTATGCGCTTCAGCACTCGCCGGTTCCATTCTGTGAGCTCGTGTGGCCTATCACTTCGCGTCTGAGCCGTTGTTTCTCCTAGACGTCTCCACTTCACAATAACAGCACATACATTTGACCGGGAAAGCTCTAGCAGGGCAGAAAAGGTGGCATCCTATGACTGTGCCACGTTGAAAGTCACTGAGCTCTTCAGTATGGGCCATTCTACTGCCAATGTTTGTCTACGGAGATTGCATGGCTGTGTGCTCGGTTTTATTCAGCAATGGCTGTGGTTGAAATAGCCAAATTCACTAATTTGAAGGGTTGTCCACATACTTTTGGCTATGCAGTGTATGTGGGAAGATATGTGGAACAGCCGCTGAGGCTGCTACTCAATGCCGTGTGCCTGTTCAAGCCCTCTTCCAGACGGTCGTCCCCAATAACAAAGGGCTCATTCAGCCCACTGCCCAGACACCTGTTTCCCGGCTAAACGCAGGGTGATAACCGCCCAGCTACAGGAGCCAAGGGAGATGGGCCACAGGGCATCAAAGGGCCAGCCCTTTTCTGATCCAAGTCGGGAATCACGTTGGGGAATAGGGAATTGGATAAATAGTAAGCAATACTTAGGGTGACAAGGATCGATCTGGTCTAGCGAGAGGGATACTCCCCGAATGACGAGCATGCCATGCAACAAGTGTCCGTCGCGCTTACAACACAGGAGCGGGCACGAGCATGGTTTATGACCGCCAACAAGGTAACAGGTCACTGGGTCGATAACGATGTGCAAAATTAATGACAGATTTTATCACATGCAAATGTAAGTACAGGCAGATCATCATGTGGGTGGTACTATTGTTTACATAACTTGGCTAGCAAGATTGCTGCTAGCTACTAATGTTAGCTACCTGGCTAAAACGACATTATAAACTGGGTGGTTCAAGTCCTGAATGCTGATTGGCTGACAGCCGTGGTAAATCAGACCATATACTACGGGTATGACAAACATTTATTTTACTGCTCTAATTACCTTGGTAACCAGTTTATAATAGCAATAAGGCAGCTCGGGGGTTTGTGGTATATGGCCAATATTCCACGGCTAAGTGCTATATCCAGGCACTCCGCGTTGCGTCGTGTGGAATAACAGCCCTTAGCCTTGGTATATTGGCCATATAACACACCCACCCCCTCGGGCCTTATTGCTTAATTATAACATATGCACTAACGAGCTCTAATTCAAAGCAGGTTCAAAGCCAAGTGTATTTTAATTTTGTCGAAAATACATTCTCAATACAATGACATAAAATACACAAAACGTCTAAATTAGAAAGATCACCTGACTTACCTTGTTTATTTCCTCGCATCTCTCCCTTTGTTGAGCTTTTAATAATCCAAAGGCTTTCCCCCCTGCAAGAAAATAGCTCGTTAGCCCAATTTCATCATGTGGCTAGTAATCAGTAACGTTACTAGCTAGCTACTACTAGCTAGCACTCCTGCATGCTCCATTGAAAAGAGTGGCTACTAGCGTTCCATTCTAATAAAATACAAAACTAGTCGACAATAAGCGTTTGCAAATGTTAGCCCTTTAACTAGACCCCCCTCCTTGAAGTTACCTTGAAATTTCTGATTCACAGGCATTGTGGAATGAGTTTGATATGGAGAGATAGATTGAGATTGAGAAATCAGCAGACAGCAGCTCGCTCGTCTTCTGCCCTTCGCGGGGTATGGCCGTGGCACGCACGCCGCCGGCACAGAGGGTCAGTCAATTCCATGCAGGCATTGGTCAATTCACAGCAAGCGATGCTCTCTGGTTCGCCAGGAATGCTAGTGACACTTGGTCACCCTCGTGTGGTAAAATTATATAATACTTTTTTGAAACAAAACCCCTAAAAAGGTAGACCTAGGTCTCATTGTGGATGTGTGTGATTTGAAGTAAGTTTTTCTCAAACAAATGATAGTCAACATAATTAAAGTCCATACACCTCTAGTTGTGAATGCTCTTAAATTTTATTGATATTAAATAACACTTCTAATATTGCTCTTCATTGTCTTTATTTGACTTTGTACACATTTATTGGTGTGCTTTTATATACACTATGTATACAAAGGTATGTGGACACCCCTTCAAATTAGTACTGCATTTGAACAATTTCTAAGAAAGCAGGGGTCTGTTCAATGGTAATTTCCATTATTGGTATTTATTCTTTGATTCTTGAAGAATATAACAAATATATGCTTCATGAGCTTACGTTTGCTTTAATTAATACATTTGATTATTGTTTACAAACAACAGGAACGTAAACAAACAATGTAGCCTACAGTATAGCTTCTAGTATAACTATCATGACATGATAGCCTTGCTGAACCATGCCAGATCTTACAACGCCTGGATAGGTATTTTAAGTGTCAGCTAATATGTTGGTTGATGCATACAACGTCTGAGCAGGGGAACGCGACCACAATCTTCATATAACTTGTGTACCAAAAATGTCATGATTGACGATCTATTAAATGTATAAACCCATGCAGTCATATAGGCCTACTCATCGCTTCGTAAGGACTAGAATGAAAATGAAACCATTTGAACCATTGAGTTATAACAGTTTACCAATGATAAATACAAAGCACATAGGTCTGTAACTTATAAAACCTTTAAATCACCCCCTAACCCCCCTTAAAAACTATTATGTCACTCTAACCACTCTGGTTTTCAAAAAAGATCTGTGATTGGTCAAAATTCCAATTAGTGGAAAAAATATCAGAATTAGGGAGCCTGTGTTAGCATCCACTTTATCTACAGGACATGCCTTAAATATGTTCCCGGATTGGCCCTCAGATAGTTAGACGCTAGACTGTCCAGTGTTTTCCCCTCAGGCAGTGACGAACAGACTTGAATCTCTGGTTGGTCGGAGCAACCAGGAACTGTCACAATCCCGTGAGTGTTAGCATGAAGAATGTGTTGGTTTGAGAACATGCTGAGCTTTCTGCAGTACAGATATCCAGTATAAAATAGTTTGTGCTTTGTGCCGTTCAGATATATAAAGTAGTGTGGAGGTCCCAGAGTCCTGTATGATTCCACCACTGTGGGTCAACTAACTCACAGCAAGTGATGCGCTCTGGTTTGCCAGGAACGCTAGTGACTCTTGGTCACCACCGTGTGGTAAATTAAAGAACTGTAGGGATGTTTCATGTCAGTTTAATATCAAACAAATGATCCAACATTTAACATAAATATAGTCCATAAGACTGAAGTTATGAATGTAATACATTTTTTATTGATATCAGGCACTTCTATCATTGCATTTCATCATCAGTATTTGACCCAGTATATATTTATAGTGTGCTTTATAGTCCTATGTATGGTTTTGTCAATAGCTGTGATAGTTGATCCAATAGTAGTCAACAGCACCATCATGTGGCCAGAAGAAGATATTGCAAAGAGTTGTTGTTTAACAAAATCACACGATTTTGGGGGCGAGCACACACACACACACACACACACACACACACACACACACACACACACACACACACACACACACACACACACACACACACACACACACACACACACACACAGAGAGAGAGAGAGAATACATTTTATAAAATTTTCAGGTCTTGTTTTCAACTTTGTTTACCTGGCTATCATCTAAAACCAATCATATCTTATTTGTGGTCTGACAAAATTCCATCACCTGCTGAAATAGAAAGGTCCCATTTCTAGTGACAGATTTCTATACTTTCCATAATTCAGCAGGTATTCCAGCCACTGTTACCCACATGGAGAAAGCCTACAGGTTGGTTGTTTTTGTCCTTTTCCATTTGACAGACAACATATCATTTGCTCAGAGAGAGAAAAGAGAAAGGAGACTGAGGGAAAGTGAGAGGCACAAGCAGAATCCCAAACTGAATGGCTGTGTGTGTGGTGTGTGTGTGTGGTGTGTGTGGTGTGTGTGTGTGTGTGTGTGGTGTGTAGTGTGTATGTGTGTGTGTGGTGTGTGTGTGTGTGTGTGTGTGTGTGTGTGTGGTGTGTGTGTGGTGTGTGTGGTGTGTGGTGTGTGTGTGTGGTGTGTGTGGTGTGTGTGGTGTGTGTGTGTGTGTGTGGTGTGTGTGTGGTGTGTGTGTGTGTATGTATGTGTGTGGTGTGAGTGTGCAGTTGAACCATATGGAGGGCAAAATGACTAATTGTTAATTATGGTAGGCTGATGAAAATTGCTCAAGTGTAAATGAATGTGTCACATTGGAGAAGCACCGCAGTTCAGACACAACCTTCTACCCCCAAAGTGGAAAATCAGCATTATTTTAAACTTGACAGAACACACTGTGGGCTGTGGAACAGGCAGCTAAATAGCTGACTGTTAATATTCACAGATTAATTACACTGCGGATGTTGTTGGAAATATTACAGGGGGAAATGAAATGAGAAAGAAAATCACTGCTACGGCGACAGGGCAGGGGTAATGTGGAGTTGGAAGGGGGATGGAGAGAGGAGGGATGAGGAACGGAAAAAGGCTGAGGGGTAGAACTAAAGGAAAGAGCATGATGATGATGGTAGAAGTTGAAAGAGGGCAAGGGCACGGAAAACTGCCTATGACTGGATAGTCGTACTGAAGTGGTATCAGCCAGGTCAAAAAAGTATAGTGGAAAAGTTGAAAAGTACAGAGACAAAGTGGTAGAACTGTGTGATTGTGCACTGCAGTAGAGGGGGATGCACAACCACAATCATAGTATTGTCCAGTAACACCAAGAACAAATTGAGAAGGATGCCACCTACACTTCTCCTTTATGCCTGTGTCCCAAATGGAACCACATTCCCTACATAGTGCACTACTTTTGACCAAAGCCATATGGGCACTGGTCAAAAGTAGTGCACTATAGGGAATAGGGTGCCATTTGGGATGCAGTTATATATCTCCCTAAAGCATTCAAATATCTGAGTCCTACCCACCATCTGTGACCTTCTAGAATCCTCTCAGCCTTCCTATGCCCAATTCCAATTTTCCTGGTGTAAGAAACATGGTAGACCCTCTTTTAAATCATTGAGGTTCAGTGAACAAGTGTGTGCACTTCAGGGAGGGGGTAGAATGAATGGAATACGGCTTTAGTGTCCTCCTGGAGTCCCCGTCCTAGTGTCCCTCTATCCCCGAGACCTGGGGGCAGGTCTGGGGCAGGTGCAGGGCAATGTCCTTCAGACTGTCTCTCTCCTGTTTGATCTCCTTCAGGTCCTGTTCCAGGTGGGTCAGTTGGCTCTTCTGGTCCTGGGCAGCTGACCATAGGGTCTGGATCTTCACGCTCAGGGCAGGGCTCTCCACGCTGCCACGCAGAACACCTAACCGCACCGCCGTCTCGCTCAGGATATGGTCAAACTGCTCCAGCGCCAAGCTCCCATCTGAACGACAGAAAACATCAGAGTATTTGAGATACTACATTTTACCGTCTTTCAGGATTACAGTTATTGTGAAAAAGTATAAAGTGAGAGACAGAAAGAGGGATGAATGGGTATTTTAAAGCTAGGAGTGTTGAACAGGCCTAGGATTAAACTCTTGCCATCAGCAAGGCTCTTGTCTTGTGTGGTCACTGTGAAGTCCATGTGCCACCCTGTTGTGCCCAACCAACAATGGGATTAGCCAGCATAATGAGTGGATGTTGTCCATCAGGATGGTGCCCCACACCACAAAAACCAGCATAATGGGTGGATGTTTCTCAATCAGTATGGTGCCCCACACCCCGCCAGCTACAACTGACTCATTCACTGTGTGACTCATTGACAGGGACAGACAGGAACTGTGGGAAACCATTTAATAATAATAATAATAATAATTATAATAATAATACGCCATTTAGCAGACACTTTTATCCAAAGCGACTTACAGTCATGTGTGCATACATTTTTGTGTATGGGTGGTCCCGGGGATCGAACCCACTACCTTGGCGTTACAAGTGCCGTGCTCTACCAGCTGAGCTACAGAGGACCACGGACCATTTAATCACCCGTACAGCTGGTTTATGTATTTAATCAATACAATTGTTGCAATAAAACATTTTGTAACAGTATATCTGGTTTGATTTGATTAATTCTTCTGGTAAACAATATATCTGAATTTATATAATTCTTAGAGAGGTGGGTCTGAGAAATCCATCTGGACCATTTTACTAACAACCATTCTGACATAGCATCACTGATTAGATGGAAGTCAAGTGTGAGTGATCAATGGTGATGAGGGAAGTAACATGTAGGTGTAGACGTTACTGGTTGAGCTGACATGTTGGATTTGTTACTGCATGAAATTTAGTGCCCGTCCAAATTTGTACCCTATTCCCTATGTGCCCCGGGTAAAAGTAATGCACTATATAGGGAGTAGGATGCCATTTGGGACAGAGCAGTAAACGTCAGCAGGTTTGAACTTACCCATGTTACCGATGAGCTGTGTGAGTGTGAGTGAATAGGCCTCCAGCTGAAGCTTAGCTGACTGGATGTTCCCCTTCACACTGGTCAGAGACTCTACAGGCTGGAGATCACAGAGGGAGAAATAGACAGGGACATATGTACTGTATATATACAGTATATGCATTGCCTTTGGAAAGTATTCAGACCCCTTCACTTTTTCCACATCTGTTACGTTACAGCCTTATTCTAAAATTGATTAAATAATTTCAATAAGATATACTAAACATTACAGTTGTAGATATATTAGAGTAAGCTATGTCAAGAATCCCGCATACAGTGCCTTCGGAAAGTATTCAGACCCCTTTACTTTTTCCACATTTTGTTACGTTACAGCCTTATTCTAAACTGGATTAAATAAATATAAATCCTCATCAATCTACACACAATACCCCATAATGACAAAGCGAAAACAGTATTTATTTTTTGTGTGCAAATTTATAAAAACTTCAAAACAGGAAAACCATATTTACATAACTATTCAGACCATTTGCTATGAGACTCGAAATTGAGCTCATGTGCATCCTGTTTCCATTGATCATCCTTGAGATGTTTCTAAAACTTGATTGGAGTCCACTTGTGGTAAATTCAATTGATTGGACATGCTTTGGAAAGGCACACACCTGTCTATATAAGGTCCCACAATTGACAGTGCATGTCAGAGCAAAAACCAAGCCATGAGGTCAAAGGAATTGACAGGGAGGTGACCAAGAATCCGATGGTCACTCTGACAGAGCTCTAGAGTTCCTCTGTGGATATGGGAGAACCTTCCAGAAGGACAACCATCTCTGTAGCACTCCACCAATCAGGCCTTTATGGTAGAGTAGCCAGATGGAAGCCACTCCTCAGTAAAAGGCACTACAGCCCGCTTGGAGTTTGCCAAAAGGCACCTAAAGACTAGTCAGGATCGAGGCAAAGATGAACGGAGCAATGTACAGAGAGATCCTTGATGAAAACCTGCTCCAGAGCGCTCAGGACCTCAGACTTGGGCGAAGGTTCACCTTCTAACAGGACAACAACCCTAAGCACACAGCCAAGATAACACTGTAGTGGCTTCGGGACAAGTCTCTGAATGTCTTTGAGTGGCCCAGCCAGAGCCCGGACTTGAACCTGATCTAACATCTCTGGAGAGACCTGAAAATAGCTGTGCAGCAACGCTCCCCATCCAACCTGATAGAGATTGAGAGGATCTGCAGAGAAGAATGGGAGAGACTTCCCAAATACAGGTGTGCCAAGTTTGTAGCGTCATACCCAAGAAGACTCGAGGCTGTAATCGCTGCCAAAGGGGCTTCAACAAAGTACTGAGTAAAGGGTCTGAATACTTATGTAAATGTGATATTTTTTGTTTGTAATAAATTAGCAAAAACCTGATTTTGCTTTGTCATTATGGGTATTGTGTGTAGATTGATGAGGGAAAAAAACTAACAATTTAATCAATTTTAGAATAAGGCTGTAACGTAACAAAATGTGGATAAAAGTCAAGGGGTCTGAATACTTTCCAAATGCACTGTGTATATATATATTTACAGTACAAGTCAAAGGTTTGGACACACCTAGTTATTCCTGGGTTTTATTTTATTTTACTATTTTGTTGAGATTCTTCAAAGTAGACATCTTTGCCTTGATGACAGCTTTGCACACTCTTGGCATTCTCTCAACCAGCTTCATGAGGAAGTCACCTGGAATGCATTTCAATTAACAGGTGTGCCTTAAGTTATTTTGTGGAATTGATTTCCTTCTTAATGCGTTTGAGCCAATCAGTTGTGTTGTGACAAGGTAGGGGTGGTATACAGAATATAGCCCTATTTGGTAAAAGACCAAGTCCATAATGTGAAAAGAACAGCTCAAATAAGCAAAGAGAAACGACAGTCCATCATTACTTTAAGACATGAAGGTCAGTCAATCTGGAAAATTTCAAGAACTTTGAAAGTTTCTTCAAGTGCAATCGCAAAAACCATCAAGCGCTATGATGAAACTGGCTCTCATGAGGACCGCCACAGGAAAGGAAGACCCAGAGTTACCTCTGCTGCAGAGGATAAGTTCATTAGAGTTAACTGCACCTCAGATTGCAGCATAAATAAATGCTTCACAGAGTTCAAGTAACAGACACATCTCAACATCAACTGATCAGAGGAGACTGCGTGAATCAGGCCTTCATGGTCGAATTGTTGCAAAGAAACCGCTACTAAAGGACACCAATAATGAGAAGAGATTTCTAAAAATTTTATTAAACCTTTTTTACTTTCGAACCCCACCACCCCTTCCCTAATTGGAGTAAACTAGTGAACAACAACACGTAGGCCTCTACTTCCAGCTTATACAGTGGGAAGAACAAGTATTTGATACACTGCCGATTTTGCAGGTTTTCCTACTTACAAAGCATGTAGAGATCTGTAATTTTTATCATAGGTACACTTCAACTGTGAGAGATGGAATCTAAAACAAAAATCCAGAAAATCACATTGTATGATTTGTAAGTAATTAATTTGCATTTTATTGCATGACATAAGTATTTGATCACCTACCAACCAGTAAGAATTCCGGCTCTCACAGACCTGTTAGTTTTTCTTTAAGAAGCCCTCCTGTTCTCCACTCAATACCTGTATTAACTGCACCTGTTTGAACTCGTTACCTGTATAAAAGACACCTGTCCACACACTCAATCAAACAGACTCCCACCTCTCCACAATGGCCAAGACCAGAGAGCTGTGTAAGGACATCAGGGATAAAATTGTAGACCTGCACAAAGCTGGGATGGGTTACAGGACAATAGGCAAGCAGCTTGGTGAGAAGGCAACAACTGTTGGCGCAATTATTAGAAAATGGAAGAAGTTCAAGATGACGGTCAATCACCCTCGGTCTGGGGCTCAAATTTTATTGGTCACATGCGCCGAATACAACAGGTGCAGACATTACAGTGAAATGCTTACTTACAGCCCTTAACCAACAGTGCATTTATTTTTAACAAAAAAATAAAAAATAAAACAACAACAAAAAAAGTGTTGAGAAAAACAAAGAGCAGAAGTAAAATAAAATAACAGTAGGGAGGCTATGTATACAGGGGGGTACCGTTGCAGAGTCAATGTGCGGGGGCACCGGCTAGTTGAGGTAGTTGAGGTAATATGTACATGTGGGTAGAGTTAAAGTGACTATGCATCAATAATTAACAGAGTAGCAGCAGCGTAAAAAGGATGGGGTGGGGGGGCAGTGCAAATAGTCCGGGTAGCCATGATTAGCTGTTCAGGAGTCTTATGGCTTGGGGGTAGAAGCTGTTGAGAAGTCTTTTGGACCTAGACTTGGCACTACGGTACCGCTTGCCGTGCGGTAGCAGAGAGAACAGTCTATGACTAGGGTGGCTGGAGTCTTTGACAATTTTGAGGGCCTTCCTCTGACACCGCCTGGTATAGAGGTCCTGGATGGCAGGAAGCTTGGCCCCAGTGATGTACTGGGCCGTACGCACTACCCTCTGTAGTGCCTTGCGGTCGGAGGCCAAGCAGTTGCCATACCAGGCGGTGATGCAACCAGTCAGGATGCTCTCGATGGTGCAGCTGTATAATGTTTTGAGGATCTGAGGACCCATGCCAAATCTTTTCAGTCTCCTGAGGGGGAATAGGCTTTGTCGTGCCCTCTTCACGACTGTCTTGGTGTGTTTGGACCATGATAGTTCGTTGGTGATGTGGACACCAAGGAACTTGAAGCTCTCAACCTGTTCCACTACAGCCCTGTCGATGAGAGAATGGGGGCATGCTCAGTCCTCTTTTTTTTCCTGTAGTCCACAATCATCTCCTTTGTCTTGGTCACGTTGAGGGAGAGGTCGTTGTCCTGGCACCACACGGCCAGGTCTCTGACCTCCTCCCTATAGGCTGTCTCATCGTTGTCGGTGATCAGGCCTACCACTGTTGTGTCGTCGGCAAACTTAATGATGGTGTTGGAGTCGTGCCTGGCCATGCAGTCATGGGTGAACAGAGAGTACAGGAGGGGACTGAGCACGCACCCCTGAGGGGCCCCCGTGTTGAGGATCAGTGTGGCAGATGTGTTGTTACCTACCCTTACCACCTGGGGGCGGCCCGTCAGGAAGTCCAGGATCCATGCAAGATCTCACCTCGTGGGGCATCATTGATCATGAGGAATGTGAGGGATCAGCCCATAACTACACGGCAGGACCTGGTCAATGACCTGAAGAGAGCTGGGACCACAGTCTCAAAGAAAACCATTAGTAACACACTACGCCGTCATGGATTAAAATCCTGCAGCGCACGCAAGGTCCCCCTGCTCAAGCCAGCACATGTCCAGGGCCATCTGAAGTTTGCCAGTGACCATCTGGATGATCCAGAGGAGGAATGGGAGAAGGTCATGTGGTCTGATGAGACAAAAATAGAGCTTTTTGGTCTAAACTCCACTCGCCGTGTTTGGAGGAAGAAGAAGGATGAGTACAACCCCAAGAACACCATCCCAACCGTGAAGCATGGAGGTGGAAACATCATTCTTTGGGGATGCTTTTCTGCAAAGGGGACAGGACGACTGCACCGTATTGAGGGGAGGATGGATGGGGCCATGTATCGCAAGATCTTGGCCAACAACCTCCTTCCCTCAGTAAGAGCATTGAAGATGGGTCGTGGCTGGGTCTTCCAGCATGACAACGACCCGAAACACACAGCCAGGGCAACTAAGGAGTGGCTCCGTAAGAAGCATCTCAAGGTCCTGGAGTGGCCTAGCCAGTCTTCAGACCTGAACCCAATAGAAAATCTTTGGAGGGAGCTGAAAGTCCGTATTGCCAGTGACAGCCCCGAAACCTGAAGGATCTGGAGAAGGTCTGTATGGAGGAGTGGGCCAAAATCCCTGCTGCAGTGTGTGCAAACCTGGTCAAGACCTACAGGAAACGTATGATGTAATTGCAAACAAAGGTTTCTGTACCAAATATTAAGTTCTGCTTTTCTGATGTATCAAATACTTATGTCATGCAATAAAATGCAAATTATTTACTTAAAAATCATACAATGTGATTTTCTGGATTTTTGTTTTAGATTCCGTCTCTCACAGTGTACCTATGATAAAAAGTACAGACCTCTACATGCTTTGTAAGTAGGAACACCTGCAAAATCGGCAGTGTATCAAATACTTGTTCTCCCCACTGTATATACTATATACATTTTATGGACACAGTCAATTTTACAATAATTATATTTTGTTTGTTTTTACTCCTGAACTTCCTCTACCCTCAACCTCTCCGATCATTTTCATGTCCATCCGGTTTGCTTCTATATGCCATATCTTTCTAACTGTGCTCTTTCACAAAAGCTCTCAACCTATATCCTATATACTTATTATGGACACAGTATGCTTTACATTAGTTATCTTGTTGTTATTAGTTGTTGTTAGTTGTTATTAGTCCCATCCTTCAGCTCCATTCAACACCTCCCATCTATCTCTTAACGCCATCCATATTGGATTTCTATTTGCCATATATTTTTCAACTTAACTGTGATGTTTCACAAAAGTTCTGAACCCTTCTATTCTCAGTGTTTCTACAGATTGTAAATTGAAAATAATTTTTTTTGCTAAAAGTATTATTATATTATTGATCGATTGACTATGACTTTTCAGATCACCCAGTAGTGCTATCTGCAGGGTTAGCTCCAGGTAAATATTGCAATCCTTCAGCCATTACTGTACCAAAACAAATGATCTAATGATTCTGTCTCTTCGCATCAAAATCTGCAGAGCTGGGAAGATTGTATCCCCCATATAAATAACATTCTATTGGTAGCAATTATTTTGTATAATAATTGAAATAGAAAAATTATTTTGAATCCGGCGTCGTTTTGCGTATCAGTTCATAAACACTATGCCATGGAATCGGTACGTCAAAAATCTCTTCCCAACTGTTTTGCAATCTATATGGGACGGCTGTCAATCCTTTGGTCCTTAAATGAAACTGGTAAACTTTTTTATTTATCACAATTTTCTTTAACCAATTATGTTCTTTAATGCTGGGCCGACAGACAAGTTCCTTACTTTTTCCCTCTTCCACTTTCCTCTTCCATTTTTGCAGTAATGCTGCAATTATTTGGTTGTAATTTTGGGTAGAGCAGACATTTCCATATGTTTTTGTTAGCTGCATGTGCGACATAACTCCACCAGTCCTACCTATGATATCATTTATGAAGATTATACCATTTTAATTTTTTATTTCAAAAGATCGTGTTTTTTTAAATCAATTAGTATATTTGAGTTTAACCACAATATTTGTTGCATTATTTGTTCTGTCATTTCTGGAGGATTAAATTGAAATTGCAACCAACTTTCTATGGATTGTTTTAGAAATAGTGATATTTGGGAGATTATTTCCTTTTCAAATAACTGAAAGTGAGAGGTTGTAATCTGAATAAAGGGAAAAAGGCCATTCTTGAACATGGGGTGAGACAATCTTACTAATTTGCTAGAGAACCAGTTTGGATTTAAGTATAACTTTTGTATGACTGAAGATTTTAGTGATAGGTCTAATGCTTTAATATTTAATAATTTCTGTCCTCCGAATTCATATTCTTTATATAAATTGGCCCGTTTAATTTAGTCTTGCTTGCCTTTCCAAATAAAATCGAATATTCTTTTCTCATATAATTTAAAAAACTGTTCGCTAGGCATAGGCAAGACCATAAGCAAATAGGTAAACTGGGATAATACTAAAGAGTTAATCAAGGGGATTTTTCCACAAATAGACAGGCATTTACCTTTCCATGGTAGCAAGATCTTATCTATTAAAATGTATTTATTTATTGGAGTGAGATAATTTCTTTCATTTGGGATATGTATTCCGAGTATATCCAAATCAACATCAGACATTTTATTGGTAAACTACATGGTAATGTACATTTTTTATTTTTTAGTGATCCAATATGTAATATAGTACATTTATCATAATTTGGTTGTAATCCAGAGAGGTTAGAAAATGTATCTAGATCCTCAATGAGGCTATGGAGGGATTCAAGTTGTGGATTTAAAAGAAAACATGAATCTTCAGCGTACAATGACACCTTTGTTTTTAAGCCCTGGATTTCTAATCCCTTGATATTATTGTTGGATCTGATTTTGATAGCTAACATTTCGATGGCCATAATAAATAGATATGCCGATAGTGCACAACCAAAAGTTTAAAACCTTCGGAGAAATAGCCATTATTTACTATTTTACACCTAGGGTTACTATACATGATTTTAACCCATTTTATAAGAGATTCTCCAAAATTGAAATGCTCCAGGCATTTATATATAAACTCCAGTCGTACTTTATCAAATGCCTTTTCAAAGTCTGAATAAGAAGAGACTTGCTTGGGCCAAGAAACACGAGCAATGGACGTTAGACCGGTGGATATCTGTCCTTTGGTCTGATGAGTCCAAAGACCAAATGTGAGATTTCTGGTTCCAACCGCTGTGTTTTTGTGAGGCGCAGAGTAGGTAAACGGGTGCTTTGCTGGTGACACTGTCTGTGATTTATTTAGAATTCAAGGCACACTTAACCAGCAAGGCTACCACAGCATTCTGCAGTGATACTCCATCCCATCTGGTTTGCGCTTAGTGGGACTATCATTTGTTTTTCAACATGACAATGACCCAACACACCTCCAGGCTGTGTAAGGGCTATTTGACCAAGAAGGAGAGTGATGGAGTGCTGCATCAGTTGACCTGACCTCCACAATCACCCAACCTCAATCCAATTGAGATGGTTTGGGATGAGTTGGACCGCAGAGTAAAGAAAAAGCAGCCAACAAGTGCTCAGCATATGTGGGAACTCCTTCAAGACTGTTGGAAATGGATTCCAGGAGTATTCCAAGAGTGTGCAAAGCTGTCATCAAGGCAAAGGGTGGCTACTTTGAAGAATCTAAAATCTAAAATATAATTTGATTTTATGCAAATCTCAAGCTAGTATTCAACCCTAAGTGATTGGATATAGTATTGAACAGGTTGTACTAAAGAGTCCTTCAGGTTGTGTTGTGGTTACCTATACATTGAGTTGGGCTTGTGCCTGGGCAGTATGATTGAGTATTGGTTGTGTTGTGGTTACCTCTACGTTGAGTTGGGCTTGTGCCTGGGCAGTATGGTTGATTATTGGTTGTGTTGTGGTTACCTCTACGTTGAGTTGGGCTTGTGCCTGGCAGTTTGGCCAATTATTGGTTGTGTTGTGGTTACCTCTACATTGAGTTGGGCTTGTGCCTGGCAGTTTGGCCAATTATTGGTTGTGTTGTGGTTACCTCTACATTGAGTTGGGCTTGTGCCTGGGCAGTGTGGTTCTCCAGCTCAGCCAGCTGCTGCAGGGCTTTGTCCACAGAGGAGCTGAGCTGGGCAGACGCTGTCCTCACGTGCTTGGCCTTGGTCAGGGTGGCCTTGGCCTCCTGGGCTCAGAGAAAAACACAGACAAATGAACAGGAAGAAAATAGGAAGGAGACAATTTAACAGATTTAACAGATTTAACAGATTTAACAGGGTTCAGAGGGTGTGAGGTGAGTTATGGGAATGGAATTTAAATTGCTCATCCCATAGGGTGGGACACACAACAACACACACATTTGTCCCCCCCCCATACTCACTTTAGACAGGTTGTGTGCAGTGTGTTCTGCCTGTTCTGCGGTAGCGTTGGAGAGGGTAGCATTGTCCAGGGCAGGCCTCAGGACTCTCTCTGTCTGGTTCACCTTCTTATTGACGTCTTCCAGAACCTTCTCCCTCAGCAGCGTCTCTTTCTTCAGAGCAGCATTGGTCTGGGCCTTCCTTCGAGGCCACTCTCTCTGCATGTCTAGGGTGGGGGATGGACAGGGGCAAGGCAGGTTGGCCACTGACATGGTTAAAGAAGTATGATAGCCAATGACAATAAGTAGTTTATTCTATTCTATTTCACAATCCATGTACTAGTAACAAAGTAATGAGAAAATAATAGTTCCATTCCTTTCTATTCCTTCCCTTACAAAAAACCACATGAAATAAATCACATGAACAATTCACATATGAAAAATGTAACATCCCCCCCAAAAAATGTGACACATGCTTTTCAAGTGTTTTATGGACACGTGTGACATTTCACATGATTTTTTCACAAGTGAACAAATCACATGTGAAAAATATCACGTGGGAAAAACAGTTTCACATGTTAATTTTGCACATTGATGTAATTGGCAGGATTATAACCTGGGTCTCCCATGGGAGAAGACAAAGTGTAGCCCATCTGACCAAAAGGGCCAACACAAATTTTGAAGTTGCAGGAGGGCTACCTGATCACGTGACCATGACCGACTCAAGTCTGCCTCTCTCTCTCTCTCTCTCTCTCGCTCTCTCTCTCGCTTTCTCTCTCGCTCTCTCGCTCTCTCCTTCATTTTGAAAGAAATTAATTTGTTCAAAACTGTTCAACTATTGTCTTTCTCTTTCTTTGAGTCAACTACTCACCACATTTTATGCACTGCAGTGCTAGCTAGCTGTAGCTTATGCTTTATGTACTAGATTCATTATCTGATCCTTTGATTGGGTGGACAACATGTCAAGAGCTCTGATAGGTTGGAGAACATCCTCCGGAAGTTGTCACAATTACTGTGTGAGTCTATGGAAGGGGGTGATAACCACGAGCCTCCTAGGTTTTGTATTGAAGTCAATGTACCCAGAGGAGGACGGTAACTAGCTGTCCTCTGGCTACACCATGGTGCTACCCTACAGAATGATGTTGAGGCTACTGTAGACCTACATAGCAAAACAATGTGTCAATTATTTGGTGACGTGAATATATTTAGTATAGTTTTATCTAAAAAGGATAACTTTTTTAATGTTTCACTATTCTTATTTTTACGAAATTCACTGAGGAGGATGGTCCTCCCCTTCCTCCCTCGAGGAGCCTCCACTGGTAGATATATATAGGGGTAAGGTGCCTAGGCATCAGGATATATGATAAACAGAGTAGCAGCAGCGAATATGATGATTGTATGTGAGTGGGTGTGCGTGGGTGTGCGTGTGTGTAGACTCAGTAAAAATGTATGTGCATATTATGTGTGTGTGAGTAAATGATGGAGTGAGTGTTTGTGTGTGTGTTGGAGTGTCAGTGTGCGTGAGTGTGTAGGGCCCTGTGAGTGAGCATAGAGAGTCTGTTGGTGTCAGACTTGATGCACCGGTACCGCTTACCATGCGGAAGCAGAGAGAACAGTCTATGGCTTGGGTGGCTGGAGTCTTTAACGATTTTCTGGGCCCTGGATGGCAGGGAGCTCGGCCCCAGTGATGTACTGGGCTGTCTGCACCACCGTCTGTAGCGCCATGTGATCGAGGGCGGTGCTATTGCCATACCAAGCAGTGATGCAGCCAGTCAAAATGCTCTCAATGGTACAGCTGTACAACCTTTTGAGGATCTGAGGGCCCAAGAAGAGGTGCTGTCGTGCCTTCTTCACAACTGTGTGCATGTGTGTAGACCATTTTAAGTCCTTAGTGATTTGGACACAGAGGAACTTGAAGCTCTCGACCAACTCCACTGCAGCCCCATTGATGTGGATGGGGACGTGCTCTCCCCCCTGTTTTCTGTAGTCCACGATCAGCTCCTTGGTCTTACTGAAGTTGAGGGAGAGGTTGTTGTTCCGGCACCACACTGCCAGGCCACTGAACTCCTCCCTGTAGGCTGTCTCATCGTCGCCGGTGATCAGGCCTACCATCGTTGTGTCGTCAGCAAACTTGATGATGGTGTTGGAGTCGTGCATGGCAGTTGTGGGTGAACAGGGAGTACAGGAGGGGACAAAGCACACACCCCTGTTGGGCCCCCGTGTTGAGGATCAGCGTGGCAGAGGTGATGTTGCCTATCCTCACCACATGGGGTCGGCCCGTCAGGAAGTCCAGGACCCAGTTGCAGAGGGAGATGTTCAGTCCCAGCGTCCTAAGCTTGGTGACGAGCTTGTAGGGGACAATGGTGTTGAGCTGTAGTCAATGAACAGCATTCTCACATAGGTATTCCTCTTACATGTATCTAGGTGGGTGAGAGCAGTGTGGAGTGCAATTGAGATCTGTTGGGGCAGTATGCAAATTGGAGTGAGTCTGGAATGATGAAGCTAATTTCCTGCAATTCTATCCATTTTGCCATGGGGTTTTGTACTGTGTATTTTAATACTGTATTCTCGACAAAGCTCATTCTAATATTTCTACTACTGTACATTTTATTTTAGTTACACTGTTTATAATACACCCCAGTTCATTCAGAAAGTATTCAGACCCCTTGACCTTTTCCACATTTTGTTACATTACAGCCTTATTCTAAAATTGATTAAATAGTTTTTTCCACCCCTCATCAATCTGCACACAATAACCCATAATGACAAAGCAAAATGTTTGAACATTTATAAAAAATAAAGAAACTGAAATATTACGCCCCAGTCTGAGGTCCTGAGTGCTCTGGAGCAGGTTTTCATCAAGGATTTCATTGTACTTTGCTCCGTTCATCTTTCCCGCGATCCTGACTAGTCTCCCAGTCCCTGCCACTGAAAAACATCCCCACAGCATGATGCTGCCACCACCATGCTTCACCGTAGGGATGGTGCCAGGTTTCCTCCAAACATGACGCTTGCCGTTCAGGCCAAAGACTTCAATCTTGGTTTCATCAGACCAGAGAATCTTGTTTGAGAGTCTTTTAGGTGCATTTTGGCAAACTACAAGCGGGCTGTCATGTGCCTTTTACTGAGGAGTGGCTTCCGTCTGGCTACTCTACCATAAAGGCCTGATTGGTGGAGTGCTCCCTGACCAAGCCCCTTCTTGTCGATTGCTCAGTTTGGCCGGGCGGCCAGCTCTTGGAAGAGTCTTGGTGGTTCCAATCTTCATCCATTTAAGAATGATGGAGGCCATTGTGTCCTTGGGGACCTTCAATTAATTTTTGAATTTTGTATAAATATGCACACACAAAAAAAACTGTTTTCACTTTGTCATTATGGGGTATTGTGTGTAGATTGCTGAGGATTATAATTTTTTCAATCCAGTTTAGAGTAAGGCTGTAACGTAACAAAATGTGGAAAAAGTCAAGGGGTCTGAATACTTTCCGAAGGCACTGTATACGGGATTCTTGACATAGCTTACTCTACAGCTATAATGTTTAGTATATGTTATGTCAATTCATCCTGTGTACAGTACATACGTATAGATTGCATTTGGATTACTGTTACAGTGCTAATTGGGTTGTGAAATGGATTGTTTAAGTGTGTTGATTATTTGTGTACTTGTTTGACATTTTACTGCATTGTTAAGAGCTAGTAACATAAGCATTTTGCTGCACCCGCTATAACATCTGCTAAACTGTTTTGATAGTCAACTTGTTTTGAAATCACATTGTTGTTTTTAGCTGTATAGATTATGTATTTTCGCCGTTTTCAGTGTATGTGATAAAAAAAAATGTGCACAACAATTATCAACGGTCACTGACCAACATATGAAGAATAGAAGCATGCACCTGCAGCAGTAACACTCCAAATGGTTGGCTCAGAAATAAGAAATCATAATTTTTTATTATTTTACTCAGGTAGGCTAAGTTACCTTTTTACAGAATGGCATTACAGAATTAGCTATTTAATGTGTGGAAACTCTACTACTGCAACATGTTAACACCACCTTTTCACATGTGAGGAGAATAACACTACTTAAACACCACATGTGAACTTGCAATTCCACATGTGAAAGTTAGATTTTCACATTTGAATCTTTCTTACATGTGAAACTGCATATTAGATTTTCAAGTGAATGGTTTTCACATGTAAAATTGCAATTCTGAATGTGAAAGTGAGGTTTTCACATGAGAAAGTATTTCACATGTGAAACTGCATATCTGATTTTCACATTTGAACGTTTTTAACATGTGAAACCGCAAATTTCACATGTGCAACTGCACGTGAGGTGAAAACATGTTTTTCTTCTCACATCTGAAAAGGTGGTGTTAACATGTGAATTTAATACATGTGAAATTTAGGCTCAACATGTGAAAACAGCTATTTCACATGTGAAAATCTGACGTGTTTTTTTGTAAAGGTTTCTATTCAGACTACCCTGATGAGATTTCCAACAACAAATATAACGTGGCACTTTTTATTTATTTTTAAAACAGTGAACATATTGTTCAAATTAACTGCAGGATGTGAAACTCAGAGTGCATTTGAGACTTTGTTATTATTTCCCACAATCACAGTTGCTCTTCCTCCCCTCACAAAATGACAAGCGGAGCGTAGTAGGGTGAAAAGAATGGTTACATTTGTGTTACATTCGTTTTTCTAAGCATTTTGATATTTTGATTAGAATAACTCCATGGGCTGCTATTGCAGTGACGGGAATAGGAAAACTAAGCAAAAAGTCTGAAATGTAAAACAACAGAAAAAGAAACAGAAATAGAACATGCTGCAAACGTCACCTTCCAGTTCTCTCCGCAGGGCGATGGCCTCTGACTCCACTTCTTTCCCTGTCACCACCGATGACAGGGCTGTGACCTTTGACCCCTGGGCTTGAGCTGTCAGCTGCAGAGGGAGGCACAGGGATAGAGAGAGAGTAGGGAGTGAACCTCAAAGAACCTCAAGAGTTACACATCAGACAGCAGAGCAACCTAACCATGGAGTCACTGACTGATTTGACGCAGAAACATCTACCATCTACCGTAGTTCTAATAAAACAATTGAAATAAATAATCAAGGAATTCATATTTTACAGACAGACGATAAAAGTACTGTAAAATGTTTAATTATAATCTTTCTTATTATGTGTAATTGTTCTGATTTTACTCTGCAGTATATTGTACTGTATGTGGATTGTGTGTACATTATATTGTCTATTTCTGTCTGTATATTCTGATACATGTAAATGTTTGGTGTGCAGATAAAACTCCCTCTACCTTGTAAATATCCTCTACAGCAGCCATGTTGTTGTGAGCGGTCTGTATGCGAGGCTTCATCTCCTCTCTGATTTTACTGACCAGCTCCTCTTTAGACTGGACATGAAACGCCAGCTCAGCTGTCCTGTTGCTTAGCTCAACATCCTGAGGAAAGGGGAGAACAGCAGTCATTCATTCAGACATTCAGTCATTCATTCAGACATTCAGTCAGTAATTCAGTCAGTCAGTCAGTCCGTCGACTTGAGAGTACAAGGAATTCTTATTACCCCCTGACCCTGGTAGCCACTGACCTTTGATTGATTGGCAGCCGGTGCGAGGCTGGGGTCTGTTTTGTTGTAACCCTGTGTTGGGCTGGGGTCTGATTGATTGTAACCCTGTGTTGGGCTGGGGTCTGATTGGTTGGTTCCTGATGTGGATTTGGGCCTCCTCTGGGACAGCGCCAATAGGGAAGAGGTGAGGTTACCTAGGGCAACCAAGACATCAGCAGACTCCTCCTCCAGAGACAGTTGATTGGCTAGAGTCCAATTGACTTGGGCAGTCAGATTCTCCTTTATCTGCTGCATGTCTGCCAGTCTGAGAGAGAGAAAAAGAGAGAGAGCGAGAGAAAGAGAGAACGAGCGAGAGAGCGAGAGAGAGAGAGAGGGGGAGGGTTTTAGATCATTCAGTGTTTTGATTCTTGACACACTCGCGTGCACACACACACACGCACACAAACACACACACACACACACACATCCTCCCACACACACCCTCCTTCACACACCCTCCCACACACACCCTTCAACCCATGCACCCACCAAATTTCTCTGAAAGATTACGACAATTCCCCAGAAGCAAGCAGACTAGTGCTGGTATGAGGGTAATCAATTTCTTGGCTCCCACCCGCTCCCATCGCTCCCAGATTTTTGCATGGTTCCATTGAGCGTTGGGGGTAACCCTCAGAGCAATCTCACGCTAGGAGATGCTGCTCCCTCCATGCTGCTCCCTCCATGAAAGCAGCCCCAGAAAGCAATTGGCTTAAAGAGGAGGGAAGAGAGCTGTTCCCCTGTGGCTAAATGTGTTACTTTCTCAACTCCAGTGTAGCCTAAGTACCAGTCTCTTTAGCTAACATTCCACTCCTTGCCACTTCTTGTCATTGCAAAAGAGACTGGCTTTCTGCAATCTTCAAATATGAACATTCTAACATTAATGAGCTTGAGGAGATCAGAGGATTTGATCCTGATTCGATAACCCTCACAGCTATCATCCAATCACAATGTTTATGCAAATTAGACTCATAGTACGTTTTCCTAACTTAATTCATTAATTTGACTGGAAACATTGGGCATTCTGATGTAATACATTTAATTGTAAACATAAACTGTGGGCGTGGGGAGAACAGACGATTCCCGTTTATTGCATTTTTAACACCAGGCAATATGATCACATCACACCAGAGAAGCTCTCGCCATTCAAACTTCCACGCCAGTTCATTGTGAATTCTGCAGCCTATTTTATATCCAGCAAGCAAGAGCAAGGTGCTATATATATATATATATATATATATATATATATATATATATATATATATATATATATACAGAAGACAGAGATGTGTAAGTTAGAAGTTGATTCATAGGCTGGGCATTTAATCCATCGTTCGTATGCTAATGCATTTGGAAAGTATTCAGACCCCTTGACCTTTTCCACATTTTATTACTTTACAGCCTTATTGTAAAATTGATTAAATAAATGTTTTCCGTCATCGATCTACCCACAATACTCCATAATGGCAAAGTGAAAACAGGTTTTTTAGAAAGTTTTGCAAATGTATTAAAAATAAAAAACAGAAATACCTTATTCACATAAGTATTCAGACCCTTTGCTATGAGTCTTGAAATTTAGCTCAGGTGCATCCTGTTTCCATTGATCATCCTTGAGATGTTTCTACAACTTGATTGGAGTCCACCTGTGGTAAATTAAATTGTTTGGACATGATTTGGAAAGGTACACACCTATCTATATAAGGTCCCACAGTTGACAGTGCAAGTCAGAGCAAAAACCAAGCCATGAGGTCGAAGGAATTGTCCTAAGAGCTCCGAGACAGGATTGTGTCAAGGCACAGATCTGGGGAAGGGTACCAAAAAATATCTGCAGCATTGAAGGTCCCCAAGAACACAGTGGCCTCCATCATTCTTAAATGGAAGAAGATTGGAACCACCAAGACTCTTCCTATAGCTGGCCGCTCGGCCAAACTGAACAATCGGAGGAGAAGGGCCTTGGTCAGGGAGGTGTCCAAGAACCCGATGGTCACTCTGACAGAGCTCCAGAGTTCCACTGTGGAGATGGGAGAACCTTCCAGAAGGACAACAATCTCTGCAGCACTCTATCAATCAGGCCTTTATGGTAGAGTGGCCAGATGGAAGCCACTCCTCAGTAAAATGCATGACATCCCGCTTGGAGTTTGCCAAGAGGCACCTAAAGGACTCTGACCATGAGAAACAAGATTCTCTGGTCTGATGTTATCAAGATTGAACTCTTTGGCCTGAATGCCAAGCGTCACGTCTGGAGGAAACCTGGCATCATCCCTACGGTGAAGCATGGTGGTGGCAGCATCATGCTGTGGGGATGTTTTTCAGCGTCAGGGACTGGGAGACTAGTCAAGATCGAGGGAAAGATGAGTGGAGCAAAGTACAGAGAGATCCTTGATGAAAACCTGCTCCAGAGCACTCAGGACCTCAGACTGGGACGAATGTTCACCTTCCATCAGGACAACGACCCTAAATACACAGCCAAGACAATGCAAGAGCTTCGGGACAAGTTTCTGAATGTCCTTGAGTGGCCCTGCCAGAGCCCGGACTTGAACCCGATCGAACATCTCTGGAGAGACCTCTGTTTTCGCTTTGTCATCATGGGGTATTGTGTGTAGATTGAGGAAAAAGGAGTCTGAATAATTTCTGAATGCACTTTATATATTAGGCCTAGCCTACCACAGTAAATTTAGGCGACGACCCCCTGTGCTATGCAAGCCAGAGACAAAACAGTATTTTTGTTTGAAGCACGTTTTGTGCCACTGAATTGAAGTTGAACATCGCCTAACGCATCAGTTGAATTAAATGTGCAATATGAAAGTGTAGTGCCTGGGCCTATTTATTAAAGAAACCCTGGCTGTTGACATAGGCAACAGATCGCAAAGCAGGGAATCCCTATTCCACACTGAGCTAATTTTTGGAAATGGCAAGTTAACTTTTTCATCCATAAACGCATATCAAGTGCATCAGCAGGATGGGGGGCCTTTTCATTTGGAAGGACGTCTACTGTGGATAGCTAAAATAATGATAAACATTTCCTCAGTTTAAATATTAGACCTATGGGGACACCTATAGACTACATTTGGAAGCCAAGTACGAGTGATCAGTGTAGCCTTTTATCGTCGAGATGTTGAAATATCTTCACACCTAGAATAAAAACCACCAGGCTCCTGTCGTCATAGACTCAATTGAATGAAAAATATATGAAATTATATGGGGCAGTTTAGAAAAATGAATCCCGTGCAAATCCTCCTCTGGAATAAGGCACACTCTTGGATAATTATGACATAACCAACGTCTCTAGTAATACTATAGCTGTCTCTCTCTCCCCCCTTCAAACTTTCATTGACAATCCATTTGATAGTCAACATTATTTTAGCGTTAGGCTATGCTATAATGCAGCCTAGACCTACTTTCTGATGTACTACAGCCAAGAAGATGAGTCTACGTTTTTAATACGTTTTTAGGAAAGGAGAAATGTGATTTGTGTGTGTCTGAAGTGCGCTGGTGGCTTTGATTGATGGGTATTTTTAGGGTGTGTGTGTGTGTGTGTGTGAGTTCTCTAATTCTCTCTATGTCCATTTAGAAATGTTGTTATGGAAAATATTAATGTTGTTTCCAACTACCAATCAGCAACTGCCGTAAATCCGGCTGCATATTGAACGTTGAGATTGCCGAAAGGCCAGTCTCTTTGGCAATGACAAGGAGTGGCAGGGAGTGGAATATTAGCTAAAGAGACTGGTACCCAGGCTAACTCCAGTGTGCTCTAAACAGCTGCTATAAAGAGCTGGATTCATGACCTTGTTTTGTGGGGCACCACTACAGCTAACACCACTCCTGGGTCCTATTTGGGAGAAATATACAGAGGGGAAAAGGAGAGGAGCAACAACATTGTGTAAATGAAGTACTGTGTTGAGATATTGCTTCAAGGGACAAGGAGCATCTCTTAGGCCATGTCTGGTTTTATCCATGCAGGTTAACAGGCTTTTTTGCACCTTATGTGGAGCCTTTAAAAGGAGGTTGTGTTGGAGGGATGGTGCGGCAAGAAAGAGAGAGAGAGAGAAAGAGGAGAAAAGAGAGAGAGAGACTGCGTGTGTATCTGCACGTGTACTGTGTAGGTGTGTATGTATGTTTAGATTAGAGAGTTTAATAGTCACACGTACAGGGTTGCAGATGTATTACAGGGTACAGTGAAATTCTTGAGCTCTAAGCTCCAAAAATGCAGGACAACTGTGGCAATGATACATTTCCATTGGGGTGAGAGCGGGGGGGGAGCAGCGGGGGGCAGCAGGAGGGAGAAAGGGGGAGCAGGTTGCTGACTAGTGGTGACTATTCAGCAGCCTGATGGTCTGGGAGTAGAAGCTATTGGCCAGTCTCACAGTTTTTGCCATGATGCTCCTATACTGCCCGCGTCTGAGTGATTGAAGCTGGGAGAACAGGCCATGGCTCGGGTGGCTGGGGTCCCTGATGATCTTCTTGGCCTTCCTGCGATACCTGGTATTGTAGGTGTCCGGGAGGGCAGGCAGTGTGCACCCAATGGGGCGTTCGGCTGAGTGTACCACCCTCTGTAGCGCGGTGGTGGAGTTGCTGTACCAGGCTGTGATGCAGTCCAACAGTATGCTCTCAGTGGTGTTCCTGTAGAACACTGTGACGGCCCTCAGGGACAGGCCAGATTTCTTCAGCATCCTGAGGTTGAAGAGTTGCTGTTGTGCCTTCTTCACTATGGTGTCCGTGTGGTTTGACCATTTCAGCTCCTCTGAGATGTGTACGCTGAGGAACGTGACGTTTTTGACCGTCTCCACGGCGGCCCTGTTGATGATGATGTGGGCATGCCCAGCCTGGTTCCTCCTGAAGTCAACAATCAGCTCCTTTGTTTTGCTGAAATTGAGGGAGGTTGTTTACCTGGCACCACGCTGTCAGAGTGCCTACCTCTTCCCTGTAGGCCGTCTTGTTGTTGTTGGTAATCAGGCCTCCTGCTGTTGTGTCGTCAGCAAAGTTGATGATGGAGTTGGAACTGTGTGAGGCCACGCAGTCGTGACTATACAGGGAGTACAGGAGGGGACTGAGTACGAATCCTAGTGGGGCCCCTGTGTTGAGAATCAGTGTCGAGGAGGTAATGTTGTCTACCTTCACCACCTGGGGCCGGCCCGTCAGGAAGTCCAGGACCCAGTTGCATAGGGTGGAGTTCAGTCCCAGGGCCGTGAGCTTTGTGGTGAGCTTAGAGGGCACTATTGTATTGAAGGCTGAGCTGTAGTCAATGAACAGCATCCTCACATATGCATTCCTTTTGTCCAGGTGGTTAAGGGCAGTGTGCAGTTCAATGTCGATTGCATCGTCCGTGGATCTGTCAGGGGGGTAGGCGAATTGGAGAGGGTCGAGTGTGTCGGAGAGGGTGGAGGTGAGATGGTCTTTGACTAGCCTCTCGAAGCACTTCATGATGTGTGTCTGTGCCTGTGTGTGTTTGTGTGTGTGTGTGTTCCTGCATGCCTGCATACGTGTGTGTGTGTTTCCACATGCCTGCATACGTGTGTGTGATATGTGTAGTTACTCACTGCTCTGTGAGGTTGCTGATGTATTCCTCTGTAGAGTTGTCCTCCAGTAGGTCCATCAGTAGAGAGTAGGTCTGGTTGGAGGCCATGAACGCCTTGGTAGCTATAGACTCTATACGACCAGACATCTCTATGTGACTGACAGATAGAGAGAAAAACAGGTATTAGATATATGGGCCTGACTACCACACCTGGGTTC
Organism: Coregonus lavaretus; assembly: GCF_964263955.1. Taxonomy (NCBI): domain Eukaryota; kingdom Metazoa; phylum Chordata; class Actinopteri; order Salmoniformes; family Salmonidae; genus Coregonus; species Coregonus lavaretus. Next base: position 62,854,459 of record NC_139991.1, on the reverse strand, counting down.
AAATAGTATTTGTTTTACTTCAGCGTGGTTGATCTTGTCTGCCACAATGGAACTGAATAGAACCAAAAATGCAAGCCCAAACCCCGCCCATCTGGCACTCCAGGCAGGTTTGATCAAACGCTTTCAATTATTTAACAAAAAAACCAACAGGTCTACTGAGGAGACGTCAAGTGGATTCCAGGTATTGAGTCAATCTCTCCATTCCCTCTCACTAGACCTAATGCATTACTTCTGCATAATCAAGTTTTGTACTGTTATCATTGATAGAGGGTGTGTGTGGCAGGCCAGCCATTGTGCGACTGACAGATGGAACAGGCAGGGACTACATTAGGGGAGATGACCTTTGTGTGCCATAATTGGCCACTTAAAGTCTATTGAACTCAACATAATGGGACGGAAAGACTTGCCTTTTCACACTGACTTACCTTTTCATAAGGACCTCTGATTGGTTCACCGCCGAGTTCCATCGGTTGGGCACCGGTGGCACCTCGAAAGGAATGACCTTTGGAACAGCAGAGGGATGAAATGAAAGAGTGCTGAGGTGGCAGGCTAGCAGATAAAAGAAAAGTGTTTGAGGACAAGGTGCTACACATGCTCTGTATGGGATGTGACGTCAGTTGATTTAAAACCTGAATCGTGACCATGCACAGTTATCAGCTAACCTTACATGACCACAGGACCAGTGTTCAACTCACAGAAAGTAGACCGACTCAGGACTCACTGTTCAATAAAGTAATTTCAGGAAGTCATACTGAAGGCTCCAACTACAGCACTACTACTCACTAATGTATACAGAGGCAATGTTTCCATTTACCCAGTGGCAAAGTTTTTTGTTGTAGTACTAGAACATAAATGTTGACTATTTAACAGCGTGAAATTCATTTTGAGAAAATGCTAATAAAATAGAGGAAATTGAATCACAGTATATGACACGCAAAGATGTTCTCTTCATATTTCAGAGCCGTTCTGCCTGTTAATGTGGAATTGCATTGCTCTGGCTCCAGGCTTGCACACACACACACATGCACAGGCACATGCACACACACACGCGCACACACACACACACCGGCAAAACAAGTGCTCTCATTTCCTCAAAACCACATAACATGGCAGCCATATTCATAATAGATTCCAAGCTGCCGCTAGCGAGCGTGGAGCGACGGGGAAAAGCTTGAGCTGTGGGTGCAGAACAAATCGTTCATTTCATTTGAGCATCAGTCAGAGAAACTGCGTGCTCTCTCTATCCCCTCTCTATTGTAGGATATGGCACTTCAGAGGGATAAATACTGTGCTTTAGCCATCACTGTGGATCAATACATTACACCTCTACTGAATAATCCTTCCCAGAATAAAAAATGCCAAAATACTTGAAATGGATAAATGACTATAGACCTCCGTCAGCATATATTGTGTGATCTCTACTGTATACTTGAATGTATGATAGTGCTTATTATAATAAGATAAACTATAGTTATGACTACTTCAAATGACATAGACTCAACAGCAGTCATGGATGTGTCAGAGACAGTGGCTGCATCCCAATAATATCTCCTTTCTACTGAAATGCGAACACGTTCACTACTTCCCACAAACATAAAAGCATTGGATTGGTGGAGGCATGGGCTAGTGGGAGTTTCCACCATATTTCTTATCCTAGTCATTTACTTTCAAATCAGTGAAGGGAAGTGAGCAAGTGCACACTTTGGGAGGAAGGAGAAATTTAAAACTTGTAGTGTATTTGAGGTTTCAAATACTTCTGAAGTTTTTAATTTCCACTTTGAAATTTCAGACATAATTTTCAACCCCTACAAAAATGTCCATTAATTATAATAATAATAATAATTCACATTTCCTGTTGCTGCAGGATTATTTTCCGGCTGTAGCAAACTGGCTCAAATTAAGATCCGACATCTGTAATTAGGACATAGCCAAAATGAGAGTAAATGTCCCACTGACCATGTTGTCTAGGTCCAGTGTTGCCTGCTTCAGCTGTGTCTGTGCACTTCTGACCACTGACGCAGAGTCAGCCAGGGTCCTGCACAATGTTCTCCGCCCTTCCTCCTTCCCCTCCTCCTCCTCCTCCTTCTCCCCCTCCTGCTCTTCCTCCATGCTGGCACTACAGTTCATAGCTGGGGTAACAGTGTGCAGCTGGGCTGAGAGAGTGTGTGTAGACGTCTCCAGGAGAGCAAACTGTTTAACCAAGGCTTCCTTTGCCTCTGCAGAGAAACAGAGAAACACTGATGTGATAGAAAAACACCCAGCATGGATCGTTAAATGGATCCTTTTGATTCCATTTCAACGTTATTGTTATTTAGGACACAAGTACTGCCAACCCCTTTATAGTAGGACTTTGTAGTGGGACTGTTGCATTTCATCATGGATTGCATGTGGTCAATTGTAAACTCTCTGTCTGAATTCACTGTTTGTGCTAAAAACGCTCTCCTTATGTCCAGGTGCCTTTGGTTATTGTTGTAGCTTTATTGTTAGGTTGTTTATTGCAGTGTGCCTTGCTGGTGTGGCCTTCTGTCTCTATCTGTGAGAAAGGGTGTTTACTGCACTGTTCCCTCCTCTGTGGGATGTTAAACTGCATTTGTGTGTGTGTGTCTGTCTCTCTCTGTGTATGTCTATGTGTGTGTGTGTGTGTGTGTGTGTGTGTGTGTGTGTGTGTGTGTGTGTGTGTGTGTGTGTGTGTGTGTGCGTGCGTGTGTGTGTATGTATGTATGTATGTATGTGTCTGTGTGTGCATGCATTTGTCTGTGTGTTTATACTGTTCTGCCTCAGTGCGTCAACACAGATTGCCCCTCCTAGCCTAGCGTTATTGGACCAAACAGAGCAGTGTAGCCTTTTTAGCAATGTAGTGGTGTCCCAGCGTGGCATGGGCAGCGGTCGGACAGGCATAATCCTGATTAGAGTTCTAATCATAATGAAGTAGAGGGATTAAAAATGTGCTAGCTGCATGTCTGTCATACAAACAGGGATTAAGATGGTCACACACAGTCCTGCCTGCCATGTTCTGTATTGTTGGGATTCAGCCCCCATTCGGTCTGTGTCAATGAGCCTGTAAGCCTTTTATGGTACTTTTGCCCCTCTGCTCATAAGATAATGAGAAAGTCAGCAAGTGTGGAGAGAAGATTGTAAGGCTGGTTGACTCCTGATTCATGCTGATTCTGTCTCTTTCCGTCCAATTATGTTGGGTTTTATCATATATTGTTGTGTTATATCTTTAACAATGTCAAGCTGAACAGAGTCAGCTGGGCACGGACAGTCATTCCGGGTGCAGCTCGGTGTCCACTGTTCTAGATATACTTAACAGTCTAGTATGGGATAGCATGATGGGATTGTTATCTACAGTGTGAGCTAGGCCATGTGTCAGGTATAATGGCCAAATAGGAGCACAGTGGTAAACAGCATTGGCAGTCAGATTTCTGCTGATATGTCCTGACTGGTTGAATGAAAAGGACAAACTGTCAGAATGTTTTCTGATTGGTCGTGTGGAATGAGTGGGTGGCTGATGATTGGTTACCTTGGATAGCCAGGAAGTCCTCCAGCGCATTGGGCAGGCTGTCCTCCCCCTGATGCCCACGCTCGTGATGCTGTCGCTCGTGAAGCTGTCGCAAGTGATACTTGCGCACGTGATGCTGGTGCCCGTAGCTACTCCGGCAGTCGAAGCGTGCTAGTAGATTCTCCAAATCCTGCAACCGAGCCTTCAGCCTCCCTGCCTGTATAGGAAAACACCAGAACAGCAGACAATGGAGGATTTGTGGGAGAGATTGTCAATGATTAAAAAAATATAAACCCAGGCCTCTGTGATTAAAGCACATTACTGGCTGGGGAGCCAAACATTTTGAGAGTAGGCAATTAGCAGGCTCAACCTGTGTGTATGTGTGTGTGTGTGTGTGTGTGTGTGTGTGTCGCTGCTAAGCACTAGCAGGTGAGCAGGTTGGTGGAGATGGCATTTGTAATACCCCTCCTCCTTTACTCCCCTTGGTGTAAGTAAACTCTCCCACCTCCCCTTTAAAACCCTTTCATTTATTCACTGCAGCCCAACCGGAGGTAAAATCACAGTTATTATATTAGGCCAAGTACCACAATTAGGCTACTCACGATACAAGACAAAAGTGTATCTTGTGTTTTAAATTCCCCTTCCATGAACAAAGGAGCAAACAGCACAAGCAAGGAAAGGAAAGGATTTCTTCCTGTTTCTTTACTGTCGCTCTCCCTCTATCTCTCTTCACCCCCTTTTTTTCTCTGCTGTCTTTAGAAGGGATGAAGGTGTGCAGAGAGCCAGCGGTGAGACACAGAAAAAAAAAGATGAGAGAGAGAAAGAAATGAGATTGTAGAAAGAAATGAGAGAAAAAAACACAAAGTACTTTAGCAAGAACAAGTATACTGCACAGAAAGTACAAAACTCTGCTATTAGCTTTGCCTGCAGAGAGCAGCAGCTGTATAGAATTTGGAACATACTGTATGGGACATGTATTTGGTGCTAATCTCTGGAGACATGAGAAAGAAACTGGATCATTAAATCAACTGTCTGCATCCCAAATGGCACCCTGTTCCCTATATAGTGCAGTGCACTACTTTTGACCAGGGCCCATAGGGGCACTATATAGGGAATAGGGTGCCATTTGGGATGCACTCAGTATCTATTTCTGTAGCTGTTTCTGTATCAGTGACTTCCCATTGACTTCAGTTTGATTGATTATTTATCTTGGCTTTTGAAAGGGGCCAGATGGCCACCATTGTTAGACTACAAACACATCCTTGGGTAGGAGTTTGAATAACTTACTAACTGTTGTTTTGGAGCAAATTGCATTATGCAATGGTGATGGGTCAATAACAGCAGCTATCACGTATGAAGATTTACCTCAATGACAGACCAGAAATAATCAGTTGGAGGGCCATTTTATTTTCCATAGCAAAAAAAATATATATACAGGACCTCGTATGTGTGAAATGTTTTTATGGGTTTCATAGTAAAGACAATTTAATTTAACTGTGTCAGTAAGCAAGGGGAGGGATTACAAGTACTCTCACGAGCAGCAGGTAGGAAAGACCTTTAACTACGATGGCTGCGCCCTAAAGCAACACACAGTGGAGTGGGTCAAGAGCTTCAAGTTCCTCTGTGTCCAAATCACTAAGGACTTAAAATGGTCCACACACACACGCACAGACGTGAAGAAGGCGTGACAGTGCCTCTTCCCCCACAGGAAGTTGAAAACGTTTAGCATAGGCCCTCAAATCCTCAAAAAGGTCTACAGCTGCACCATTGAGAGCATCTTGACTGTCTGCAACACCGCTTGGTATGATTTTATTTATTTATAGGGGACAATGCACATTAATCAACATCAATATTACAATAATGCAACATCCATGTAAATGTGCCGGGGTTAGCCAAAAGCTAATTTGCACCCGTAGTCCCAGGGCAGGTAAGGGCAATTACACAGCCACAACCCTGCACCTTAGAGGCTGCTGCCCTATATACATAGACATGGAATCACTGGTCACTTTAATAATAGAACACTAGTCACTATAATAATGTTTACATACTGCTTTACTTATCTCATATGTATATACTGTATTCTATTCTACTGTATTTTAGTCAATGTCACTCCAACATTGCTCATCCTAATATTTATTTCCATTCTTTTACTTTTAGATTTGTGTGTATTGTTGTGAATTGTTAGATACTACTGCACTGCTGGAGCTAGGAACACAAGCATTTCGCTAAATATGTGTATGAGACCAATAACATTTGATTTGAATTTGATTTGATTTGAACTGTTTGGTTTGTTATCAAAAATCTTAAGTGTTTGTTTGTAGAGTGATTCAATTGGTTTCAGAATAGAAATGGCAACAGCACCACCCTCGATCGCATAGCGCACCCTTGTATTTATTTTTAAGTCTCTTTGCACCCTTACAGGACTTTACACACTCACGCACACTGTCATGCCAACACACACATAACATGCAGACACATTTATACTGACTCTACACACACGCACACACACTCACATACAATCTTAATTTACGCTGCTGCTACTCTGTTTATCATAAATCCTGATGGCTAGTCACCATACTCCTATACATACTGTATCTACCTCTATCACTCCAGTATCCCTGCACATTGTAAATATGGTATTGGAATTGACCCTGTATATAGCTTCTTACTTTCTCGTGTCATTGCACATTTGTATTTCTCGTGTGTTTTTGTTCTATCGTATTTTATTTTTAGTACTATATTGATATTGATTACTGCATAGTTGGGTTTAGAGCTTGCAAGAAAGGCTTTTCAATGTACTTGTGCACGTGACATCAAAACTTGAAACAAACCCAGCCTGAGTGCAAAAGAGAGATCCAGTTAGCACCTGCAGCTAGTGTGGGAGAAACGACCGGAAGGAGAACCGGTGTTCTCGGAGGGAGTTAGACTACTAAGCTTGAGTGGCAGGTTTGATGAGAGGCGGCCAGATGAACAGGGCGAGGTGATTTGAAAGCGTGCATTCAGAGTCGCAGATCCTATCACGGTTTTAATTTATTTCCAGTATTGATTGAGATATATTCCTGTATGATGATATGGCCTCCTAGTGGCTTAAAGCCTCATGTGTCGTATCTTAGTAGCACCCTCTAGTAGCTTATTTTTTTATATTTCACCTTTATTTAACCAGGTAAGCCAGTTGAGAACAAGTTCTCATTTACAACTGCGACCTGGCCAAGATAAAGCAAAGCAGTGCGATAAAAACAACAACACAGAGTTACATATGGGGTAAAACAAAACATAAAGTCAAAAATACCACAGAAAATATATATACAGTGTGTGCAAATGTAGCAAGTTATGGAGGTAAGGCAATAAATAGGCCATAGTGCAAAATAATTACAATTAGTATTAACACTGGAATGATAGACGTGCAAGAGATGATGTGCAAATAGAGATACTGGGGTGCAAATTAGCAAAATAAATAACAATATGGGGTTGAGGTAGTTGAGTGGGCTAATTTCAGATGGGCTGTGTACAGGTGCAGTGATCGGTAAGGTGCTCTGACAACTAATGCTTAAAGTTAGTGAGGGAGATAAGAGTCTCAGAGATTTTTGCAGTTCGTTCCAGTCATTGGCAGCAGAGAACTGGAAGGAATGGCGGCCAAAGGAGGTGTTGGCTTTGGGGATGACCAGTGAGATATACCTGCTGGAGCGCATACTACGGGTGGGTGTCGCTATGGTGACCAATGAGTTAAGATAAGGCGGAGATTTGCCTAGCAGTGATTTATAGATGGCCTGGAGCCAGTGGGTTTGGCGACGAATATGTAGTGAGGACCAGCCAACAAGAGCGTACAGGTCACAGTGGTGGGTAGTATATGGGGCTTTGGTGACAAAAGAATGGCACTGTGATAGACTACATCCAATTTGCTGAGTAGAGTGTTGGAGGCTATTTTGTAAATGACATTGCCGAAGTCAAGGATCGGTAGGATAGTCCGTTTTACGAAGGCATGTTTGGCAGCATGAGTGAAGGAGGCTTTGTTGCGAAATAGGAAGCCGATTCTAGATTTAACTTTGGATTGGAGATGCTTAATGTGAGTCTGGAAGGAGAGTTTACAGTCTAACCAGACACCTAGGTATTTGTAGTTGTCCACATATTCTAGGTCAGACCCGTCGAGAGTAGTGATTCTAGTCGGGTGGGCGGGTGCCAGCAGCGTTCGATTGAAGAGTGTGGTGATAGTGTTTCCTAGCCTCATTGCAGTGGGCAGCTGGGAGGAGGTGCTCTTATTCTCCATGGACTTTACAGTGTCCCAAAACTTTTTGGAGTTAGTGCTACAGGATGCACATTTCTGTTTGAAAAAGTTAGCCTTTGCTTTCCTAACTGCTTGTGTATATTGGTTCCTAACTTCCCTGAAAAGTTGCATATCGTGGGGGCTATTCGATGCTAATGCAGTACGCCACAGGATGTTTTTGTGCTGGTCAAGGGCAGTCAAGTCTGAGGAGAACCAGGTGCTATATCTGTTCTTAGTTCTGCATTTTTTGAATGGGGCATGCTTATTTAAGATTGAGAGGAAAGCACTTTTAAAGAACAACCAGGCATCCTCTACTGACGGAATGAGATCGATATCCATCCAGGATACCTGGGCCAGGTCAATTAGGAAGGCCTGCTCGCTAAAGTGTTTTAGGGAGCGTTTGACAGTGATGAGGGGTGGTCGTTTGACCGCGGACCCGTTATGGACGCAGGCAATAAGGCAGTGATCGCTGAGATCCTGGTTGAAGACAGCGGAGGTGTATTTAGAGGGTAAGTTAGTCAGGATGATATCTATGAGGGTGCCCATGTTTACGGATTTAGGGTTGTACCTGGTAGGTTCCTTGATAATTTGTGTGAGATTGAGGGCATCTAGTTTGGATTGTAGGATGGCCGTGGTGTTAAGCATATCCCAGTTTAGGTCACCAAGCAGTACAAACTCTGAGGATAGATGGGGGGCAATCAATTCACATATGGTGTCCAGGGCACAGCTGGGGGCTGAGGGGGGTCTGTAGCAAGCGGCAACAGTGAGAGACTTATTTCTGGAAAGGTGGATTTTTAGAAGTTGGAGCTCAAACTGTTTGGGCACAGACCTGGATAGTATGATAGAGCTCTGCAGGCTATCTCTACAGTAGATTGCAACTCCACACCCTTTGGCAGTTCTATCTAGACGGAAAATGTTGTAGTTGGGGATGGAAATTGGTGGCCTTCCTAAGCCAGGATTCAGATACTGCTAGAACATCAGGGTTGGCGGAGTGTGCTAACGCAGTGAATAACTCAAACTTAGGAAGGAGGCTTCTGATGTTAACGTGGAGAAAACCAAGGCTTTTATGGTTACAGAAGTCAACAAATGATAGCTCCTGGGGAGTAGGAGTGATATTGGGGTCTGCAGGGCCTGGGTTAGCCTCTACATCACCAGAGGAACAGAGGAGGACTAGAATAAGGATACGGCTAAAGGCTTTAAGAACTGGTCTTCTAGTGCGTTGGGTACAGAGAATAAAGGGGGCAGATTTCCGGCCGTTGTAGAATAGATTCAGGGCATTATGTACAGACAAGGACAAGGGCTCCCGAGTGGCGCAGCGGTCTAAGGCACTGCATCTCAGTGCTTGAGGCTTCACTACAGACCCCCTGGTTCGATTCCAGGCTGTATCACAACCGGCCGTGATTGGGAGTCCCATAGGGCGGCGCACAATTGGCCCAGCGTCGTCCGGGTTTGGCCGGTGTAGGCCGTCATTGTAAATAAGAATTTGTTCTTAACTGACTTGCCTAGTCAAAGAAAGAAAATAAAAAATAAATAAAAGGATATGGAAGGATATGAGTACAGTGGAGTTAAACCTAAGCGTTGGGTAACAATGAAAGAGATAGCATCACTGGAGGCACCGATTGAGCCGGTCTCGGCGTGTATGGGGGGTGGAACAAAGGAGCTATTTGAGGCAGTTTGAGAATGACTTGGGGTTCTATATTGAAATTGTATAATAAGAACTAACTGGAACAGCAATAGGCAAGGCATATTGACATCGGAGAGAGGCATAAAGCAATCACAGGTGTTATTAGAGAGAGCTAAGACAACAACTGGTAATGGCGATGAAAGCTTGGGCTGAGGCTAAACAGATAAACAGGACAGGGTACCGTGTAAAGGAACAGTCCAGCAGGCATCAGCTGTGCAGCTGAGTGATCATAAGGTCCAGTGAACAGCAATATGTGAGTCCGAGAGCAGTTCGAGTTGGTGCTACAGCACAGCGAGCAGGAAGCACGGCTGTTGTTTGCGTGTGCTAGCGGGCCGGGGCTAGCAGATGGATCTTCGTGGTCGTCACAACGGGAAGCCTGTTGAAACCACAGACGATTATGTCGGCAGACCAGTCGTGATGGATTGGCGGGGCTCCGTGTCAACTCTAGGAGGTCCCGTCCAGTTGACATAGAGGTAGATAGCCGGGAGATGTGCCTGACTCGAGGCTAGCTCAAGGCTGATTAGCCAACAACAACATCCATTTGGTTGCAGCTAGCTAGTTGTGATGATTCAGTGTTAAAGGTCCAGTGATTTAGTGTTTCCGGCAGAAAATCCGATATGTTCTGGGTCGATAATAATAGCCCAGGCTAGAGCTGGTTGGTAGGTAGTGCAGGCCACGGACAATGGTTAAAAACCGCTAACGGTGGCTAATAGCAAGTAGCTAGTTAGCTGGCTACTCCTGTCCAGTAGACAAAGAGGTAGATAGTCGGGATATGGGCCTGGCTCGAGGCTAGCTCAAGGCTACCTGGTGCTTGCTTCGGGGGCAGTGGTGATTAGCCTACAGCAACATCCATTCGGTTGCGGCTAGCTAGTTGCGATCCGGTGTTAGGGTCCAGTGATTCAGTTATTCCGGCAGAAAATCAGATGTTCTGGGTGAAAACCGCTAACGGTGGCTAATAGCAAGTAGCTTGTTAGCTGGCTAGCTAGTTTCAACTGGAGATTCTAGATAAGGTGAGTAAATAATAGAATCCGTTCCACATTGAGTGAGGCGGGTTGCAGGAAAGTATATTTCGTAGAAGGATGAAAAGTGTGATAGGGAAATATGTACGAAAAATACAAAACAATACAAAAAACTATTTACACGGACACACAACAAAGAACACGACCGCACTGCTACGCCATCTTGAAAAAACAAAATAAAAGCCTCATGTCGTATCTTAGTAGCACCCTCTAGTAGCTCATAGCCTCGTGTCGTATCTTAGTAGCACCCTCTAGTAGCTTATAGCCTCATGTGTCTTATCCTAGTTCTGTGAAACCAAAACATTATGTGCTGAGCCCAGCCCTTACCTTACTTCTTATTTTTGCTAATAAATACTAATGATTTGGCAATTCAGTGTTTGTGACTATTTACCCATGCAACATAACTGTAACAATTTACTAACTTTTAATGTGGCATGAACACAACCAGTCATGATTGTTTCATCTGATTGTCGCAGAAAGCATCCGAGCGAGCAAAACAGAACCCCTCTGTCTTACTATACATGTATCTGATGCTGTCTGGCCAAAAAGAGTGTGGCAGACAGACAGACAGAGAGAGAGACAGACAGACAGGAGCAACACAGTCAAGCACACACTCTTACCTGCTCCTTGACTAGCCCATAGCAGACGGGGCACTCCTCACACTGGTGTGTGGCTCTGTTGTGGAAGTAGCTGAGCTCACATTGGTCACACTTGTACCCCACGAAGCCCTGGCGGCAGGGACAGGTGCCATTGGTGTGGCACTGCATGGAGCTAGAACCCATGGGGTCGCAGTTACAGGCTGAGAGGGACAGGTGGAGGCAGGGGTGGAGAGACGGACAGGGGAAAGGGGAGAGTGGGGATAGGAGACAGGGAAAGGGGGTACAGGGGGATAGGGGGTATGGAGACAGGGGAAAGGGGTTAGTGGGGACAGGAGACATGGGAAATGGAGAAGTGGGGACAGGAGACAAGGGAAAGGGAGAAGTGGGGACAGGAGACAGGGGACGGGAGAAGTGGGGACAGGAGACATGGGAAAGGGAGAAGTGGGGACAGGAGACAGGGGAAAGGGAGAAGTGGGGACAGGAGACAGGGGAAAGGGAGAAGTGGGGACAGGAGACAGGGGAAAGGGAGAAGTGGGGACAGGAGACATGGGAAAGGGAGAAGTGGGGACAGGAGACAGGAGACAGGAGACAGGGGAAAGGGAGATGTGGGGACAGGAGACAGGGGACAGGGGAAAGGGGGTATGAATGGCATAGAGAGAAATGGATTTTAGTTGTTGTTGAAGAATTAGACATTGCATGTTCACGTGTTGCATTTCTAACTTCTTATTGTTATCAGAATTGTTTTAGCACATATTTTGATCTGTCTTAGTGTTTGACACACAAGGACTTCTAGCCCCAATCACAGTATAGGCTACTGTAGCTACCTCTGCAGCCCCGTGAGGAGAAACCAAAGAAGCCCATACGACAAGTGCTGCACAGCCGCCCCTCCACTCCCAGCCGACACACACACTGGCCTGTGATTTGGTGGCAAGCCGTGGAAGATGAACCAATAGGGTTACAGTTGCACCTAAGAAACAGACGATGTAGAAAGTGATTCACATAACACTTACTACTGAAAAGAAACAGAACCACTGTATTTCTAAGTATGGAGTCAGAACCATAGAAATATAATAATTACTATTCTAATTAATAATAATTACTTATTCTATTTCTATGATCAGAACCCATTCTAGAGTCAGAATGCATGACAATAGAACCATATAGAAGATTCCAGAATCCCTTGAGGATTCCCTGTACCTCTCACAGCCTACTCCAGGCTGCAGGTTGAAGAAGCCCACCTCACACTGACCACAGTCTCGCCCGGTCACATGACTAAGGCACAGACAACTTCCTGTCTGGGGGTCACAGTCCTCCAACGACCCAGAAGTCCCTGCAGAACTGCAGCCGCAGGCTGCGAGAAGACACAACCACACGTCAACGTCATGTCAAACACACAAAAAACACACATAAACCACATAGCCTCACATCAAATACTGTATCAAAAAGTATGGTAACCTAAACACGCAAACGCATTATCAAAACAGAACACAAATCCAACAAAGTATTCAGAAAGGTACACACGTCGTATACATCATCCAAACAGTACACTAAACACAGTTTTCTTCCATCAATGTTGTGGCAATTGTATATTTCCTGCACTCTGTCCATTCACTATCTGCTATTCATTCACTCAATCTTCTATTCATTCACTCTATCTGCCGAAGTTTATCATTTACACAGGGTTAAAGTAAAACCCTCTATCTCTCTGTAGGGCGTGTCCTGTCTGCCCTGCATGCCTGGCTCTGTGTGATATGGGACAGTGCAGAGACAGAGGAGACCATCTACTGCACATGTACAGTCGTGGTCAAAAGTTTTGAGAATGACACAAGTATTGGTCTTCACAAAGTTCGCTGCTTCAATGTTATGAGATATTTTTGTCAGATGTTACTATGGTATGCTGAAGTATAATTACAAGCATTCCATAAGTGTCAAAGGCTTTTATTGACAATTACATTAAGTTTATGCAAAGAGTCAATATTTGCAGTGTTGACCCTTCTTTTTCAAGACCTCTGCAATCCGCCCTGGCATGCTGTCAATTAACTTCTCAGCCACATCCTGACTGATGGCAGCCCATTCCTTGCATAATCAATGCTTGGACTTTTTGTGGGTTTTTGTTTGTCCACCCGCCTCTTGAGGATCGACCACAAGTTCTCAATGGGATTAAGGTCTGGGGAGTTTCCTGGCCATGGACCCAAAATGTCGATGTTTTGTTCCCCGAGCCATTTAGTTATCACTTTTGCCTTATGGCAAGGTGCTCCATCATGCTGGAAAAGGCATTGGTCGTCACCAATATGTTCTTGGATGGTTGGGAGAAGTTGCTCTCTGAGGATGTGTTGGTACCATTCTTTATTCATGGCTGTGTTCTTAGGCAAAATTGTGAGTGAGCCCACTCCCTTGGCTGAGAAGCAACCCCACACATGAATGGTCTCAGGATGCTTTACTGTTGGCATGACACAGGACTGATGGTATCACTCACCTTGTCTTCTCCGGACAAGGTGTTTTCCGGATGCCCCAAACAATCGGAAAGGGGATTCATCAGAGAAAATGACTTTACCCCAGTCCTCAGCAGTCCAATCCCTGTACCTTTTGCAGAATATCAGCCTGTCCCTGATGTTTTTCCTGGAGAGAAGTGGCTTCTTTGCTGCCCTTCTTGACACCAGGCCATCCTCCAAAAGTCTTCGCCTCACTGTGCGTGCAGATGCACTCACACCTACCTGCTGCCATTCCTAAGCAAGCGCTGCACTGGTGGTTCCCCGATCCCGCAGCTGAATTAACTTTAGGAGACGGTCCTGGCGCTTGCTGGACTTTCTTGGGCGCCCTGGCGCCTTCTTCACAACAATTGAACCTCTCTCCTTTAAGTTCTTGATGATCCGATAAATGGTTGATTTAGGTGCAATCTTACTAGCAGCAATATCCTTGCCTGTGAAGCCCTTTTTGTGCAAAGTAATGATGACGGCACGTGTTTCCTTGCAGGTAACCATGGTTAACAGAGGAAGAACAATTTTCAAGCACCACCCTCCTTTTAAAGCTTCCAGTCTGTTATTCTAACTCAATCAGCATGACAGAGTGGTCTCCAGCCGTGTCCTCGTCAACACTCTCACCTGGGTTAACGAGAGAATCACTGACATGATGGCAGCTGGTCCTTTTGTGGCAGGGCTGAAATGCAGTGGAAATGTTTTTGGGGGATTAAGTTCATTTTCATGGAAAGAGGAACTTTGCAATTAATTGCAATTCATCTGATCACTCTTCATGACATTCTGGAGTATATGCAAATTGCCATCATCAAAACTGAGGCAGCAGACTTTGTGAAAATTAGTATTTGTGTCATTCTCAAAACTTTGACCACGACTGTACATAGTACTTCAATCAATCACTTAACCAAACCTACATGAATATATTGCCTCAATCAATTACCCCAACTACCTCGTACCCTAGTACACTGACTCGGTACCAGTACTCCTTGTATATAGCCTGTATATAGCCTCGTTATTGTTATTTTAATGTGTTACTATTTTATTTTTATCTATTTGCAAATGTTCTTACTTTTTAACTGCATCGTTGGGAAAGGGCTCTTAAGTAAGCATTTCACTGTAAAGTCTACACTTGTTGTAATTGGCGCATGTGACAAATACAATTTTATTTTATTTTATTTGAATGACTGAACAGCGCAGACAGAGGTTGAGTCCCAACTGGCACACTGCACAAAAAAATATATGTTTTATTGTCACATGGACCGGATAGGTGAAGTAAAATGTGTTGTTTTACAGGGTCAGCCATGTTAGCACTGCGGCCCTGGAGGAAATTAGGGTTAAGTGACTTGCTCAAGGCCAATTGACAGGTTGGATCTTGTCAGCTCGGGTATTCAAACCAGCGACCTTTCAGTTACTGGCCCAACACTCTAACCGCTAGGTTACCTGCCGCCCTAAAGGCTCTATGGGCCCAGGTCAAAGGTAGTGCACTATATATGGAATAGGGTGCCATTTGGAATGCAGACATACAGTAGATGACAGAGGGAGAGGGTCACGAGTCTCCCTGACTCTTACTCTACTGTCTCCTTCCACACACACACACACACACACACACACACACACACACACACACACACACACACACACACACACACACACACACACACACACACACACACACACACACACATATACACACACACACACACACACACACACACACACACAGGGAAATATGGCTGCCCCACAGATACTGTAGGTAGGGGTGAAAGCAGATAGTCCGGGTAGCCATTTGATTAGCTGTTCAGCAGTCTTATGGATTTGGGATAGAAGCTGTTCAGGAGCCTTTTGGTCCCAGACTTGGCACTCCGGTAACACTTGCCGTGCGGTAGCAGAGAGAACAGACTGTGACTTGGGTGACTGGAGTCTTTTCAGCCTCCTGAGGGAGAAGAAGCGTTGTCGTGCCCTCTTCACGACTATGTTGGTTCCTGGGGTTGTAGATGGAACATCTATGTTGCTATAGGCTAATGGGGGACACAGACTTCTCAGAACATCTCTGTTGCTATAGGCCACTGGGGGACACAGACATCTCATAACATCTCTGTTGCTATAGGCTACTGGGGGACACAGACATCTCAGAACATCTCTGTTGCTATAGGTTACTGGGGGTCAGAGACATCTCAGAATATCTCTCTCGCTCTCGCTCTCGCTCTCGCTCTCGCTCTCGCTCTCGCTCTCGCTCTCGCTCTCTCTCTCCATTTGTATATGTCCCTTCTCTTCCTCTTTCTCCCTGTACCTCTGTGTCTCTATTTCTCTCTCTCACTCTGTACCTCTCTCTTTCTTTCTCTATGTCTCGCTCTCATAACCCTACAGTATCCTAATCCTCTAAGGCTCTTCATGTTTATCAGGAGAAAAACTTGCTGATAAGAAAATGTACTCTTTCTACTAACAAAATACTGTAGTTGGAAGGTCAACTCATCAGGGCAGACTGCTCTCTGCCTCTTTCCCAGAACCCCTTATAACTGACACCATTACCTTATACAGATGAATTAAGATACGGTATCTGTAGGTCTATGACTTCTATTCACTCTGAGAGAGAGAGAGCCTGTAAAACTAAATGTTCTCCACTTTACAACCACTCCAATGCCACTTCAGTCCCTGTGGAGTTCATAATGGCACTTTTAACCACCTAACTGTAAGGAAGAATATTTTATTGGACCTGAAATCTTTTGGTCAACCTGAAATCTTTTGGACATCAAAGCAACACATATGATAGGTGATATATACAAAACCATGCAGAAAGACTATCCAACTGATAATCTCTTAGAAAAAAATATAAACTCTTGGAATCAAGAATAACAAATAACTGATTATAGGCACAAGATGGAGGGAGTGTTGTAACGAAATTACAGTTAACGAAAATGTATGCTTAATCCAGTATAAACTAATGTATAGAATGTATTATGCAAGAGACTAAATTCACATGTTCTAAACCACAATGGCAGAGTCATGTTTTACAGTGCCTTGCAAAAGTATTCATCCCCCTTGGCGTTTTTCCTATTTTGTTGCATTAGAACCTGTAATTTAAATGGATTTTTATTTGGAGTTCATGTAATGTGTCACACCCTGGCTCTGGGGACTCTAATATGTTGAGCCAGGGTGTGTAGAGTCTATGTGTTTTGTTCTATGTTCTCATTCTAGTATTGTGTTTCTATGTTGGCCAGTGTGGTTCTCAATCAGAGGCAACGAGTATCAGCTGTTGCTTGTTGTCTCTGATTGGGAACCATACTTAAGCAGCCAGTTTTCCCACAGTGTTTGTGGGATCTTGTTCCGTGTTGGTTTATGTGTGTTAACCAAGGACTTCACGTTATCGTTTGTTGTTTTGTTCGTGTTATCTTTCTAATTAATAAAATATGTTCGCATTCAACGCTGCGCGTTGGTCCTCCTCCTTCGACGATCGTGACAGAAGATCCCACCATAACAGGACCAAGCAGCGTGTCCAGGAGCAGACAGCCTGGACGTGGGAGCAGATATTGGACGGGCAGGGGTCCTGGACCTGGGAGGAAATCCAGGCCAGGATGGATCACCGTCCGTGGGAGGAGACGGTGGAGGCGCGCCTGAGAGAGGAGCAACGGCGTCAACAGTGTCGTCGTCGGATGGACGAGAGGCAACCCCAAAAAATGTTTAGGGGGGGGGCACACGGCATGGGCGACGGGGCAGCAGGAGGCAGCCACAGGGCGTATTGGGAGGTTAGGAGAGGAGGCCACCAGGTTAAGGGGGCTATTGGTAAGGAGAGAGCAGGAGTTAGTGGGTCAGAGGGAGGAGCTACTGGATGCTAGAAGGGAGAAGGAGAGAGTAGAGGCAAGGCGAGAGGAACTGAGTAGGCAGCTGAGGGAGCGGAGGGTTATGAAGAAACCCAGTCCCTCTCCTCACACCAAGCAAGTGGTGTGTGTCACCAGTCCAGTCCGGCCCGTTCCTGCTCCCCGCACTAAGTTAGTAGTGCGTGTTCCCAGTCCGGCCCGATCAGTTCCTGCTCCCCGCACTAAGTTAGTAGTGCGTGTTCCCAGTCCGGCCCGACCCGTTCCTGCTCCCCGCACTAAGTTAGTAGTGCGTGTTCCCAGTCCAGCCCGACCTGTTCCTGCTCCCCGCACTAAGTTAGTAGTGCGTGTTCCCAGTCCGGCCCGACCCGTTCCTGCTCCCCGCACTAAGTTAGTAGTGCGTGTTCCCAGTCCGGCCCGACCCGTTCCTGCTCCCCGCACTAAGTTAGTAGTGCGTGTTCCCAGTCCGGCCCGACCCGTTCCTGCTCCCCGCACTAAGTTAGTAGTGCGTGTTCCCAGCCCGGCCCGGCCTGTTCCTGCTCCCCGCACTAAGTTAGTAGTGCGTGTTCCCAGCCCGGCCCGGCCTGTTCCTGCCCCTCGCACCAAGCCTACGGTGCGCATCGCCAGCCCAGCCCGGCCTGTTCCTGCTCCCCGCACCAAGCCTATGGTGCACGTCGCCAGCCCGGCCCGGCCTGTTCCTGCTCCCCGCACCAAGCCAATGTTGCGCGTCGCAAGCCCGGCCTGGCCTGTTCCTGCTCCCCGCACCAAGCCTGTGGTGCGCAACGTCAGCCCGGTCCGGCCCGTTCCTGCTCCCCGCACTAAGTTAGTAGTGCGTGTTCCCAGTCCGGCCCGACCTGTTCCTGCTCCCCGCACTAAGTTAGTAGTGCGTGTTCCCAGTCCGGCCCGACCCGTTCCTGCTCCCCGCACTAAGCTAGTAGTGCGTGTTCCCAGTCCGGCCCGACCCGTTCCTGCTCCCCGCACTAAGTTAGTAGTGCGTGTTCCCAGTCCGGCCCGACCCGTTCCTGCTCCCCGCACTAAGTTAGTAGTGCGTGTTCCCAGCCCGGCCCGGCCCGTTCCTGCTCCCCGCACTAAGTTAGTAGTGCGTGTTCCCAGCCCGGCCCGGCCTGTTCCTGCCCCTCGCACCAAGCCTACGGTGCGCATCGCCAGCCCAGCCCGGCCTGTTCCTGCTCCCCGCACCAAGCCTATGGTGCGCGTCGCCAGCCCGGCCCGGCCTGTTCCTGCTCCCCGCACCAAGCCAATGGTGCGCGTCGCAAGCCCGGCCTGGCCTGTTCCTGCTCCCCGCACCAAGCCAATGGTGCGCGTCGCCAGCCCGGCCCGGCCTGTTCCTGCTCCCCGCACCAAGCCAGGGATGCGCGTCGTCAGCCCGGTCCGGCCCGTACCTGGTCAGGTACCGGTCAGCTGCTCCACATCGGAGTCCAAGCAATCCACTCCACCGATGTCCAGTCCAGCTCCAGCCAGCGGGGCCAGACCGGACCAGGGGCGCTACGGGGGGATAGTTGAGGGTTGGTGGTCATGCCCGGAGCCGGACCCGCCTCCGAGGAGGAATGCCCACCCAGCCCTCCCCTGTTCGGTTATGTTTGGCGCGGTCGCAGTCCGCGCCTTTGGGGGGGGTACTGTCACACCCTGGCTCTGGGGACTCTAATATGTTGAGCCAGGGTGTGTAGAGTCTATGTGTTTTGTTCTATGTTCTCATTCTAGTATTGTGTTTCTATGTTGGCCAGTGTGGTTCTCAATCAGAGGCAACGAGTATCAGCTGTTGCTTGTTGTCTCTGATTGGGAACCATACTTAAGCAGCCAGTTTTCCCACAGTGTTTGTGGGATCTTGTTCCGTGTTGGTTTATGTGTGTTAACCAAGGACTTCACGTTATCATTTGTTGTTTTGTTCGTGTTATCTTTCTAATTAATAAAATATGTTCGCATTCAACGCTGCGCGTTGGTCCTCCTCCTTCGACGATCGTGACATAATGGACATACACAAAATAGTCCAAGTGGTGAAGTGAAATGAAAAAAATAACTTTTTTCAACAAATTATTCAAAATAAATAACGGAAAAGTGGTGCGTGCATATGTATTCACCCCCTTTGCTATGAAGACCCTAAATAAGATCTGGTGCAACCAATTACCTTCAGAAGTCACATAATTAGTTAAATAAAGGCCTCCCGAGTGGCACAGTGGTCTAAGGCACTGCATCGCAGTGCTAGCTGTGCCACTAGAGATCCTGGTTCGAATCCAGGCTCTGTCGTAGCCGGCCGCGACCGGGAGACCCATGGGGCGGTGCACAATTGGCCCAGCGTCGTCCAGGGTAGGGGAGGGAATGGCCGGCAGGGATGTAGCTCAGTTGGTAGAGCATGGCGTTTGCAACGGCAGGGTTGTGGGTTCGATTCCCACGAGGGGTATGAAAAAAATAAATAATGTATGCACTCACTAACTGTAAGTCGCTCTGGATAAGAGCGTCTGCTAAATGACTAAAATGTAAATGTAATAAAGTTCACCCGTGTGCAGTCTAAGTGTCACATGATCTGTCACATGATTTCAGTATATATACACCTGTTCTGAAAGGACCCAGAGTCTGCAACACCACCAAGCAAGCGGCACCACGAAGACCAAGGAGCTCTCCAAACAGGTCAGGGACAAAGTTGTGGAGAAGTACAGATCAGGGTTGGGTTATAAAAAAATGTCAGAAACATTGAATATCCCACGGAGCACCATTAAATCCATTATTTAAAAATGGAAAGAATATGGCACCACAACAAACCTGCCAAGAGAGGGCCGCCCACCAAAACTCACAGACCAGGCAAGGAGGGCATTAATCAGAGATGGAACAAAGAGACCAAAGATAACCCTGAAGGAGCTGCAATGCTCCACAGCGGAGATTGTCCATATGACCACTTTATGACCACCATATGAAAAAAGCCATTGTTTAAAGAAGAAAATAAGGCATGTGGGAGACTCCCCAAACATATGGAAGAAGGTACTCTGGTCAGATTAGACTAAAATTGAGCCTTTTGGCCATCAAGGAAAACGCTATGTCTGGCGCAAACCCAACACCTCTCATCACCCTGAGAACACCATCCCCACAGTGAAGCATGGTGGTGGCAGCATCATGCTGTGGGGATGTTTTTCATCGGCAGGGACTGGGAAACTGGTCAGAATAGAAGGAATGATGGATGGTGCTAAATACAGGGAAATTCTACAAGGAAACCTGTTTCAGTCTTGATTTGAGACTGGGATGGAGGTTCACCTTCCAGCAGGACAATGACCCTAAGCATACTGCTAAAGCAACACTCGAGTGGTTTAAGGGGTAAAATGTAAATGTCTTGGAATGGCCTAGTCAAAGCCCAGACCTCAATCCAATTGAGAATCTATGGTATGACTTAAAGATTGCTGTACACCAGCGGAACCCATCCAACTTTAAGGAGCTGGAGCAGTTTTGCCTTGAAGAATGGGCAAAAATCCCAGTGGCTAAATGTGGCAAGCTTATAGAGACATACCCCAAGAGACTTGCAGCTGTAATTGCTGCAAAAGGTGGCTCTATTTGTTTCACCAAAAATATTATTTTGCATCTTCGAAGTGGTAGGCATGTTGTGTAAATCAAATGATACAAACCCCCAAAAAATATATTTTAACTCCAGGTTGTAAGGCAACAAAATAGGAAAAATGCCAAGGGGGGTGAATACTTTCGCATGTGTAAAACTAACAATACATCAATAATTTGTCCCTTCTGGTAGTGCCATAAAGTCCAAAGGTTATGGGTGGAGTTAAAAAGCTGGATGTCAGAAGTTTTACAATTTAGGTTTACTTTTAATCTGTCTATCTTCATACAGTGAGGGAAAAAAGTATTTGATCCCCTTCTGATTTTGTATGTTTGCCCACTGACAAAGAAATGATCAGTCTATAATTTTAATGGTAGGTTTATTTGAACAGTGAGAGACAGAATAACAACAAAACAATCCACTAAAACGCATGTCAAAAATATTATAAATTGATTTACATTTTAATTAGGGAATTAAGTATTTGACCCCCTCTCAATCAGAAAGATTTCTGGCTCCCAGGTGTCTTTTATACAGGTAATGAGCTGAGATAAGGAGCACACTCTTAAAGGGAGTGCTCCTAATCTCAGTTTGTTACCTGTATAAAAGACACCTGTCCACAGAAGCAATCAATCAATCAGATTCCAAACTCTCCACCATGGCCAAGACCAAAGAGCTCTCCAAGGATGTCAGGGACAAGATTGTAGACCTACACAAGGCTGAAATGGGCTACAAGACCATCGCCAAGCAGCTTGGTGAGAAGGTGACAACAGTTGGTGTGATTCTTCGCAAATGGAAGAAACACAAAAGACCTGTCAATCTCCCTCGGCCTGGGGCTCCATGCAAGATCTCACCTCGTGGAGTTGCAATGATCATGAGAACGGTGAGGAATCAGCCCAGAACTACACGGGAGGATCTTGTCAATGATCTCAAGGCAGCTGGGACCATAGTCACCAAGAAAACAATTGGTAACACACTACGCCGTGAAGGACTGAAATCCTGCAGCGCCCGCAAGGTCCCCCTGCTCAAGAAAGCATATATACAGGGCCGTCTGAAGATTGCCAATGAACATCTGAATGATTCAGAGGAGAACTGGGTGAAAGTGTTGTGGTCAGATGAGACCAAAATGGAGCTCTTTGGCATCAACTCAACTCGCCGTGTTTGGAGGAGGAGGAATGATGCCTATGACCCCAAGAACACCATCCCCACCGTCAAACATGGAGGTGGAAACATTATACTTTGGGGGTGTTTTTCTGCTAAGGGGACAGGACAACTTCACTGCATCAAAGGGACGATGGACGGGGCCATGTACCGTCAAATCTTGGGTGAGAACCTCCTTCCCTCAGCCAGGGCATTGAAAATGGGTCGTGGATGGGTATTCCAGCATGACAATGGCCCAAAAAACACGGCCAAGGCAACAAAGGAGTGGCTCAAGAAGAAGCACATTAAGGTCCTGGAGTGGCCTAGCCAGTCTCCAAACCTTAATCCCAGAGAAAATCTGTGGAGGGAGCTGAAGTTTCGAGTTGCCAAACGTCAGCCTCGAAACCTTAATGACTTGGAGAAGATGTGTAAAGAGGAGTGGGACAAAATCCCTCCTGAGATGTGTGCAAACCTGGTGGCCAACTACAAGAAACGTCTGACCTCTGTGATTGCCATCAAGGGTTTTGCCACCAAGTACTAAGTCATGTTTTGCAGAGGGGTCAAATACTTATTTCAAATAAACCTACCATTAAAATTATAGACTGATCATGTCTTTGTCAGTGGTCAAACGTACAAAATCAGCAGGGGATCAAATTCTTTTTTCCCTCACTGTATTTCAAGACATGGAATATGAGGGTGCGGTGACCATACTTTTCGCGTCAATGATTGTGAGAAAACACCTACTTAAAAACTGGAAATCAAATGATCCTCCATCACTACAACAGTGGATGAATCAAATGTATTATTATTTAAATATTGAAAAGATGTGGGCTGCGGAGAAAAATAGAACAGTGCAATTTGACACCACATGTTATAGAGTGCTACAAGCACTGGAAAGTTACAGGGATGAAGGATGAGGGGGAGTGTGGTTGTGAAATATACAGTGCATTCGGAAAGTATTCAGACCCCTTGACTTTTTACACATTTTGTTACGTTACAGCCTTATTCGAAAATTGATTAAATTGTTTTCCCCCCTCACCAATCTACACACAATACCCCATAATGACAAAGCAAAAGCAGGTTTTTAGAAAATCTTGCAAATTTATTACAAATACGAAACTGAAATAATACATTTACATAAGTATTCAGACCCTTTACTCAGTACTTTTTTGAAGCACCTTTGGCAGCGATTACAGCCTTGAGTCTTCTTGGGTATGACGCTACAAGCTTGGCACACCTGTATTTGGGGAGTTTCTCTCATTCTTCTCTGCAAATCCTCTCAAGCTCTGTCAGGTTGGATGGGGAGCGTCACTGCACAGCTATTTTCAGGTCTCTCCAGAAATGTTAGATCGGGTTCAAGTCCGGGCTCTGGCTGGTTCACTCAAGGACATTCAGAGACTTGTCCCAACGCCACTCCTGCGTTGTCTTGGCTGTGTGCTTAGGATCTTTGTCCTGTTGGAAGGTGAACCTTCGCCCCAGTCTGAGGTCCTGAGCACTCTGGAGCAGGTTTTCATCAAGGATCTCTCTGTACTTTGCTCCGTTCATCTTTCCCTCGATCCCCACAGAATGATGCTGCCACCACCATGCTTCACTGTAGGGATGGTGCCCGGTTTCCTCCAGACGTGACGCTTGGCATTCAGGCCAAAGAGTTTAATCTTGGTTTCATCAGACCAGAGAATCTTGTTTCTCATGGTCTGAGAGTCCTTTAGGTGTCTTTTGACAAACTCCAAGCGGGCTGTCATGTGCCTTTTACTGAGGAGTGGCTTCCGTCTGGCCACTCTACCTTGATGGCCTTATTGGTGAAGTGCTGCAGAGATGGTTGTCCTTCTGGAAGGTTCTCCCATCTCCACAGAGGAACTCTGGAGCTCTGTCAGAGTGACCATCGGGTTCTTGGTCACCTCCCTGACCAAGGCCCTTCACCCCCGATTGCTCAGTTTGGCCAAACGACCAGCTCTAGGAAGAGTCTTGGTGGTTCCAAACTTCATCCATTTAAGACTAGTTTAACTAGTTTATAATAGCAATAAGGCACTTCGGGGGTTTGTGGTGTATGGCCAATATACCACGGCTAAGGGCAGTATCCAGGCATTCCGCGTTGCGTCGTGCTTAAGAACAGCCCTTAGCCTTGGTATATTGGCCATATACTACACCCCCCCGTGCCTTATTGCTTAATTATAATACATGCACTAACACACTTTGAAATGTACAGACTTACACATTCAGATACATGTCACCATATTTCTATTCAAATACATTCAGTGTCAATACATTCCTCATTTAAAATCTCTTCAATGTAAAGTGGTTCTGGTACCTGTTCCAACCGACATTTTAGCTTATAAATCGATCTGTGGACACTGTAGGCTTGCAATGAGCGGTAGCCCTGCTTCTTACAGACACAGGAGTATTTCTATTCTGCCTGTATGAAGCAGGGATGTCCCTCCTACCATTTCATTCACTCTTCCAACTGTCCATCAACTCCTGGCTTAACCCTACATCACAGCCAATGGAATCCTTACATCGTAACGCAGCAGGAGATGATGGTTTCGTCACATAGCACATTCGGAGATCGATTTATAGCCCGTAATCCAAAATGATTCATAGATTTTAAACCAAAAATGCTTTTTGTTTGTCATAGACGGACGAGATTAATATGAGATGAAAGGCGTGTTCCTAATGAGTTCAGGAAGCTAAGCTAGAGCTCTGTGAGATGTTCACAGCAACTGGGGCAGACATTTTGATCAAGAGAGACCTTCACAAAATATTCACATTTTCTCTAACACTAAATATACAAATATGTATTTTACAGTTATAAGGAAGGTGAAATCTTATAGTTAGTCGTTTGATTATACTTTATACATACAGTTTTGTTGAATAGGAAATACATTATATAAAATATTTCATATTTTCATATTTGTATCATATTTGTACTTTGTACTTGACCTTGTGTCCTCAAAAGTGATTACACCTCAGCAATTTGTAAAAAAATTTACCAGAAAGGTGAGACTTTAACCGTTATTGGAGTATGGATCATTAGTAGTTATTTATCTCATGATAAATAATTAATTTTGAGGATTATGTAGATTACATTTTCGATTACATTTAGTTACATTCAAGAGGTTACATTTTCTATTTACCCTTAATTTAAAAACCTGTAACAATAACCCAAACCTATATACACCCTTCCCATGTTTCCACACTCACGTTTGCACTGCTGGGCCACAGTGCGGTCCAAGGCGTCCCCATAGTAACCTCGTCGGCAGCGTTGGCAATGGTCTCCCTCTGTATGTCCCAGGCACTTCAGGCAACGGCCCGTCATGTGATCACACACGCCCAGCGCGTTGGGGTCCACATTACCATTACAGTCGCACCGCTCACACGGTCGAACCAGCCCTGACTGGCCCAGGGGGTCACCGTGGAAACCGTCCTCGCACATCTCACATCTGGTGCCTGTGGAGAGAAGGTATGTGTGTATGTGTGTGTGTGTGTGTGTGTATATGTGTGTGTGTGTGTGTGTGTGTGTGAGTGTGTGTTTGTGTGTGTGTGTGTGTGGGGAGGGGAGAGAGAGAGAGAGAGGGAGAGAGAGAGAGAGAGAGAGAGGGGGGGGGGGGGCGTGACAGGTGACACGTTTTTTGATAGGTGAGTTATGGATGATGTTGGTCTGGAGGGTTTGGGGGCCATTTTCATTTCAACCTAAATCAATATCTTTCAGACAAACTTCAAATCCTGTTATGAAATTCTTGAAATGAATTAATGGCCCAAACCTGACACAGGAATATGGGCATTTCAATTCAAACACTGTGCTCTACATGATAGGATTATGACTAATTTTATCAAGACAGCGAGGACACCAGTAAAGGTTTTATAAAAAATCTGTCAGCCAATTTGTGGGAATCTGCTTCACTTAGCAAGCAATGAACTTAAGGGTGTGACACTCTGGCTCCACGGACCTTGATATTTGAGCCAGGGTTGTTTAATTTCATTGGTTGGGTGTATTTCTATGTTGGGGATTTCTGGTTGTGCAGTTCTATGTTTGGGTTAATTGTTCTTTATGTTGATTAGTCATATGACTCCCAATCGGAGGTAACGAGTGTCAGCTGTCGGCTCGTTATCTCTGATTGGGAGCCATATTTATACGGTGTGGTTTCACCTTGGTTTTGTGGGTTTTTGTTTCCTTGTTGCTGTTAGTGTATATCAGTATTTTGGACTTCACTTTCGTCCTATTTGGTTTGTTGTTTTGATCGTGGTTTCTTTAATTAATAAAGTCTACGATGTTCGCTCAACACGCTGCGCTTTGGTCTCCTCCTTTCGACGATCGTGACAGAAAAACCCACCATAAAAGGACCAAGCAGCGCGTCCAGGAGCCAAGGGTCTGGACATGGAAGGAACTGTTGGACAGTAAAGGGTCCTGGACTTGGGAGGAGATCCTGGAGGGTATGGATCGCCGTCCATGGAGCGAGACGGTGGAGAGGCGACGGCGAGAGGAGCAACGGCGTCGGCAGAGCCAACGTCGGAAGGACGAGAGGCAACCCCAAGAAATTTTTTGGGGGGGGCACATGGCTTGGGCGACTGAGCAGCAGGAGGCGGCCACAAGGCAGATGCAGAAGGCTACCAGGTTAAGGGGGCTGACGGAGGCAGAGAAGGGACGGATTCAGGAGGCTACCAGGTTAAGGGGGCTACTGGGTAAAGCAGGGAAGGAAGGTGTAGAGGCTCGGCGAGAGGTACTGGGGTGTGTAACCAGTCCGGTCCGGCCCGTTCCTAATCCCGAGGTACAGCCAGTAGTGTGTGTTCCCCGTACGGTACGGCCTGTTCCGGCCCCTCGCACTAAGTGTACGGTGCGCGTCGCCAGCCCGGTTCGGCCTGTTCCTGCCACCCGCACCAAGTGTACGGTGCGCGTCGCCAGCCCAGCCCGGCCTGTTCCTGAGCCTCATACGAAGCCTACGGTGCGCGTCGCCAGCCCAGCCCGGCCTGTTCCTACTCCCCGCACCAGGGATACGGTGCGCTTCGCCAGCCCAGCCCGGCCTGTTCCGGCCACTCGCACCAGGGATACGGTGCGCGTCGCCAGCCCAGCCCGGCCTGTTCCTACTCCACGCACCAGGGATACGGTGCGCTTCGCCAGCCCGGCCCGGCCTGTTCCGGCCACTCGCACCAGGGATATGGTGCGCGTCGCCAGCCCAGCCCGGCCTGTTCCTACTCCACGCACCAGGGATACGGTGCGCTTCGCCAGCCCGGCCCGGCCTGTTCCGGCCTCTCGCACCAGAGATACGGTGCGCGTCGCCAGCCCAGCCCGGCCTGTTCCTGCTCTCCGCACTAGGCCTCATGTGCGTCCCCAGGGTCCAGCATGCCCTGTTGCTGCTCTCCGCACTAGGCCTTATGTGCGTCCCCAGGGCCAAGCATGCCCTGTTGCTGCTTCCCGCACTAGCCCTGAGATGCGTGTCCTCAGCCCGGTACCTCCAGTTCCGGCACCACGCATCAGGCCTACGGTGCGTCCCCAGGGCCAAACATGCCCTGTTGCTTCTCCCCGCACTAGCCCTGAGATGCGTGTCCTCAGCCCGGTACCTCCTGTTCCGGCACCACGCACCAGGCCTACGATGCGCCTCAGACGGCCAGAGTCTGCCGTCTGCCCAACGGGGCCTGAACTGTCCGTCTGCCCAACGCCGTCTGAACTGCCCGTCTGCCCAACGGCGCCTGAACTGCCCGTCTGCCCAACGCCGTCTGAACTGTCCGTCTGCCAAGCGCCGCAGGAGCTGCCCGTCGGTACTGAGCCTGCAAAGCCGCCCGTCTGCCATGAGCCTTCAGAGCCGTCCGCCAGACCGGAGCCGCTAGAGCTCTCCGCCAGACAGGAGCAGCCAGAGCCTTCCGCCAGACAGGATCAGCCAGAGCCTTCCGCCAGACAGGATCAGCCAGAGCCTTCCGCCAGACAGGATCAGCCAGAGCCTTCCGCCAGACAGGAGCAGCCAGAGCCTTCCGCCAGACAGGATCAGCCAGAGCCTTCCGCCAGACAGGATCAGCCAGAGCCTTCCGCCAGACAGGATCAGCCAGAGCCTTCCGCCAGACAGGATCAGCCAGAGCCTTCTGCCAGACAGGATCAGCCAGAGCCTTCCGCCAGCCAGGATCCGCCAGAGCCGTCCAGCCAGGATCCGCCAGAGCCGTCCAGCCAGGATCCGCCAGAGCCAGCTAGTCAGGTACTGTCCCTTAGCCCGGTGCGGCCCCTTAGTTCAGGGCTGCCCCTTAGTCCGGTGCTGCCCCTTAGTCCGGTGCCGCCCCTTAATCCAGTGGGGTTTAGTTGGGGGGTGGTAATGTGGAGGGGGATACGGAAGCGGAGAGTGACTAAGGTGGGGTGGGGACCACGACCTGGGCCAGAGCCGCCACCATGGACAGACGCCCACCCAGACCCTCCCCTAGACTGTATGCTGGTGCGCCCGGAGGTCGCACCTTTAGGGGGGGGTAATGTGACACTCTGGCTCCACGGACCTTGATATTTGAGCCAGGGTTGTTTAATTTCATTGGTTGGGTGTATTTCTATGTTGGGGATTTCTGGTTGTGCAGTTCTATGTTTGGGTTAATTGTTCTTTATGTTGATTAGTCATATGACTCCCAATCGGAGGTAACGAGTGTCAGCTGTCGGCTCGTTATCTCTGATTGGGAGCCATATTTATACGGTGTGGTTTCACCTTGGTTTTGTGGGTTTTTGTTTCCTTGTTGCTGTTAGTGTATATCAGTATTTTGGACTTCACTTTCGTCCTATTTGGTTTGTTGTTTTGATCGTGGTTTCTTTAATTAATAAAGTCTACGATGTTCGCTCAACACGCTGCGCTTTGGTCTCCTCCTTTCGACGATCGTGACAAAGGGCTGTGATCTAAAAGGCACCCTATACTTTTGATCAGAGCCCAGGCTCTGGTCAAAAGTAGTGCACTATATAGGAAATAGGTTGCAATTTGGGATGCAGCCCAGGTTAACCCTGGTGAGGTCTGCTCAGCATGGGAGAATGAAATGGTTTGTTCCCATTCTCCGACATCTACCAGTCATGTAATATGATCTCAGCTCACCCCTCTGTCCTGAAGGGCAGTTGGTACAGACCACCTCCCCCGTCTCCGTCATTTGAGCACAGCTGGTACGGTCCGGGCAGGGGCAAGGTCGGCAGTCATTGGGCGTGCCAATCACCGCATTGCCATAGTAACCATCCAGACAGCGCTCGCAGGTAGGTCCTGTGGTGAAGCCGGCACACACACACACGCCTGGAGTAGAGAGAAGAGGGGAGGCAGTTACAACACACACACCTGGAGTAGAGAGAGGAGGGGAGGCAGTTACAACACACACACACACGTAGATTGATATGTAAAGTGTGTCTGACAAGACCATCGTACCGGCTATCAGTAGCAGACACAGATGAATGGCTGAAACTGGTGGTACTGGTTAGTGGGAAAGCAGCAACCATTCAATATACTTTTAAGGTTCCCAGGCTACCCACTCCCTTTCTCACTCCACTGTTGTTCTCTGTCTTTTTCACAAGCACAGTCACACACAGTCGCACACATGCACACGCACACACACACACACACACACACACACACACACACACACACACACACACACACACACACACACACCAAGGAGGATGGATGCTGTATCGATTTTCTCCTCTGACAGATGCAGGCCACAGTGAGTGTAGTTTTCCTAGCCACCAGTAGAGTGCGCTGTGTTGCTGTGTCTCTAACCAGCCACCATACCGTAGCTCTTCACACAGCCACAGCAGAATGAGAGCAGAATAAGAGGAAACACTCAATACTGAAACCCAGAACTCAACCGCATAGAGAGCGAGCGAGCAGAAAGAACTGGTCTAAATTCACCCTGACTGTAATTGCTTTGGGAAATACAAGAGCTGGCTTCAGACAGAAAGACTTTCAAGAAGTAAACTAATTTCCCCCAAGTGAACAAGATAATCATATTTATTATGTCCCAAAAACAAACTGTTAAATACATATGTCTTCTAAAGCCTCAGGAAAAATAACTTTTGGGCTGTATGTAGCTCCAGCTCTTCACACAACTAGGGCTGTCAAAGTTAATCATTTAACTCTAGTTAACTTTTTGTAAATCGTTCGAATTACACTGAAAACATCCAATATACATCATCTATACAGCTAAAAACAACAATATTATGTCAAAACAAGCAGACATTGAGGTTAAAGTTGATAAAGCTACGTGTACTTTATCAACTTAACAGATTTTGCTTACTGTTACTTTGGAAAAAATCAAGACGTCAATATTATTGTAATGCATTTTGTATAAAAAATCTTAAATTACAGCTCAATTTGAGCAAATTCTGAATTTGCGAAAAATCACAGCAAATCCTGCGATTAACTCGATTGCATTTAAAAAAATAATTTGACAGCCCTAAGAATAACATTTGGTTTCCATAGAAACCCCCCTCTTATGGGTGGGGCTGGTCCAACTCAAGGTGTCATAAAAACAAATGCACCCCCCTCCCCAACATTACTAATATTTTCACATGACACTTCCCTTGTTCTGCAAAAAAAAATGCACACCCTCCCTGTCATATAATTAACTGTAAATAATGTTTACGACCACAAATAACAATAATTGTGTTTATAAAATGTGGATATCGACTTTGCCACTTCAGCATGCATTTGTGGCACAGTTGTTTTGTTCCGATCCACTGTTCTGACTAGCATAATAAAGTTATGAACCGGTTCAAACCAAAAAAAGTACTGGTTTATATTGTTCCTTTCTGGTTATTTTTTAACCTGTGAAAGCAACATAGTTTTTACATTTAGCTCATTAAATTACCCCATCAATCAGCGGGCTCTGGTCAAAAGGGCTCTGGTCAAAAGTAGTGCAAAACATAGGGAATAGGGTGTCGTTTGGGCCACAGCATATTAGGTCTTCACTGAGGTGGCTAATACTAATACTTGACATCCAAGCATGTAATACCAGTCATTCATTATAATAGGCTACTTAATAAAACATAGTGATTGTTCATCATAACACAAAGAGTTGAGGGTTATTGAATCGCACTGAGGACTGATTGTGCGTCTGTGTCTATGACAAATGAGCAATGCTAGACTTAATGGTCACAATGTGCTGACAGACAGTACTGACTGTGAAGATGACTGAGAACGGTTCAGTTACTGAGGCTCTTCCTGCATGGGACAGGACTAGTGTTACTATTGCTTTTAGTTCATTGCTTCTTCTGTAAACGGGACCTGTTCAGCTCTGATACCAATTACCTCAGCTGTTGCTGCATATTTTTAGATCAATTTACACTCACCATTGCCAAAGTCATTCATCATCATGATCACCATCATGCTCCTCCTCCTCCTGCTCACCATCACCATCCTCACCCTCATCACCATCATCATCTTCAACATCATTGTTTCATTAGATTCATGTAAAATCTAGGTTCAGCATGTACTGGAGCTAATTTACAATTAACTTCCCCTCCACTATTGAATTGAAATAGGAATCTGGAGACACAGCCTAGCTCAGCCCAGCTCTGATCTACCCAGATCTACTCTGATCTACCCAGCTCTACTCGGATCTACCCAGCTCTACTCTGATCTACCCAGCTCTCCTCTGATCTACCCAGCTCTACTCTGATCTACCCAGCTCTACTCCAAACTGTTACAGACCTATATCCATCCTGCCCTGCCTTTCGAAAGTTTTTGAAAGCCAAGTTAACAAACAGATCACCGTCCATTTTGAATCCCACCGTACCTTCTCCGCTATGCAATCCGTTTTCCGAGCTGGTCATGGGTGCACCTCAGCCACGCTCAAGGTCCTAAACGATATTATAACCGCGATCGATAAAAGACAGTACTGCGCAGCCGTCTTCATCGACCTGGCCAAGGTTTTCGACTCTGTCAACCACCGCATTCTTATTGGCAGACTAAATAGCCTTGGTTTCTCAAATGACTGCCTCGCCTGGTTCACCAACTACTTCTCAGATAGAGTTCAATGTGTCAAATCGGAGGCCCTGTTGTCTGTACCTCTGGCAGTCTCTATGGGGGTGCCACAGGGTTCAATTCTCGGGCCGACACTATTCTCTGTGTATATCAATGATGTTGCTCTTGCTGCTGGTGACGCTCGGATCCACCTCTATGCGGACGAAACCATTTTGTACACATCTGGCCCTTCATTGGACACTGTGTTAACAAACCTCCAAACGAGCTTCAACGCCATACAACACTCCTTCCGTAGCCTCCAACTGCTCTTAAACACTAGTAAAACTAAATGCATGCTCTTCAACCGAACGGTGCATGCACCCGCCCACCCAACTAGAATCACTACTCTCGGCAGGTCTGACCTAGAGTATGCGGACAACTACAAATACCTAGGTGTCTGGTTAGACTGTAAACTCTCCTTCCAGACTCACATTAAGCATCTCCAATCAAAAGTTAGATCTAGAATCGGCTTCCTATTTCACAACAAAGCCTCCTTCACTCATGCTGCCAAACATGCCCTCGTAAAACGGACTATCCTACCGATCCTTGACTTCGGCGATATCATTTACAAAATAGCCTCCAACACTCTACTCAGCAAATTGGATGTTGTCTATCACAGTGCCATCCGTTTTGTCACCAAAGCCCCATATACTACCCACCATTGTGACCTGTACGCTCTTGTTGGCTGGCCCTCACTACATATTCGTCGCCAAATCCACTGGCTCCAGGCCATCTATAAATCACTGCTAGGCAAATCTCCGCCTTATCTTAGCTCATTGGTCACCATAGCAACACCCACCCGTAGTCTGCGCTCCAGCAGGTATATCTCACTGGTCATCCCCAAAGCCAACACCTCCTTTGGCCGCCATTCCTTCCAGTTCTCTGCTGCCAATGACTGGAACGAACTGCAAAAATCTATGAAGCTGGAGACTCTTATCTCCCTCACTAACTTTAGGCGTCAGTTGTCAGAGCAGCGTACCAATCACTGCACCTGTACACAGCCCATCTGTAATTAGCCCATCCAACTACCTCATCCCCATATTGTTATTTATTTTGCTAATTTGTACCCCAGTATCTCTATTTGCACATCATCTTTTGGACATCTATCATTCCAGTGTTAATACGAAATTGTAACTATTTTGCACTATGGCCTATTTATTGCCTTACCTCCATAATTGACTACATTCGCACACACTGTATATATGTTTTATGTTGTATTTTTGACTTTATGTTTTGTTTACCCCATATGTAACTCTGTGTTGTTGTTTTTATCGCACTGCTTTGCTTTATCTTGGCCAGATCGCAGTTGTAAATGAGAACTTGTTCTCAACTGGCTTACCTGGTTAAATAAAGGTGAAATAAATAAAATAAAATACTCTGATCTACTCAGCTCTACTCTGCTCTACACAGCTCTACCCTGATCTGTCCCAGCTCTACTCTGCTCTACCCAGCTCTACTCTGCACTACCCAGCTCTACTCTGATCTACCCAGCTCTACTCTGATCTACCCAGCTCTATTCTGCTCTACCCAGCTCTACTCTGCACTACCCAGCTCTACTCTGCTCTACCCAGCTCTACTCTGCTCTACCCAGCCCTACTCTGATCTACTCAGCTCTACTCTGATCTAGCCAGCTCAACTATGATCTACCCAGCTCAACTATGGTCTACCTACCTATACTCTGCTCTACCCAGCTCTTCTTTGATATACCCAGCTCTACGCTGATCTACCCAGCTCTACTCTGACATACATAGCTCTAATCTGATCTACCAAGCTCTACTCTGATCTACCCAGCTCTACTCTGATCTACCAGCTCTACTCTGCTCTACCCAGCTCTAATCTGCTCTGCCCAGCTCTACTTTGCTCCCCCTATCCCCTCCCCTCTTATCCCCCCTCCCCTCCTCCCTCCCCTCGCCTCCCCTCTCCAGCAGTCGGCCATGTTTCTGTATGTGAGACAAACAGCTGCAGACTTCTCAGGAGTGGAGCCCCTTCATCACAAACACACTGCAGACCCTCTCCTCTCCCTTGCTGCCCTTATCCCTGCCTCCCCTTCTCCCTCCCTCCCTCCCTCCCCATCCTTGCTCCTTTCCTTCACTGCCTCTTTGTTCACCTCCCTCGCTCCCCTATCCTCCCTTCCCTCCATCTCTCTCCATAGCCAACCTGAATCCCTACCTCTCCCTCACCCATCTAACAGTACCTCTCTGTCTACATGCAGTACTCTCTGCACATGAAGCATAATTGCACTCCATTGAAAAAGCCACTCACAGAAAACAATTATGGAAATACGTAAGTAGACCAAGTACATTTCCCCATCTTAGCCAAACGCACACAGACAAATGCCTGAGTATACATTAGGAGACAGCAAGAGGCATATTCAATTGAAATGGCACTGTTCTGTACTTTTATTCAGTTTACAGTAGTATAGTACTGTTGTACTTTGCTTTTATGAAGTCTTCCAGATACTAGGAACAGAACAGTGTATATCTCAATCAAAGAGAATGTCCAGTTAGATGGAGGTTGTGATCCAGGTGAAAAGCGGTGATGAAATGAAAGGAAAGGAAGGTTTTGGGGTTTAACGTTGTTTATGAGATTATAGCAGCATCCTGTTCATATACATACAGTACAGCTGCTTTCTCTCCTCCTCTCTCTGATCCCCCGTCCTTCACCCCATCCTCTAAATCTCTCTATTTATTTACCCGACCAAACTCTGTTTCCAAGACCCCCCTGTGAGGACGGTGTGGGGTTTTGGTGCTGTAGGAAATAGGGATGAATATAAATGCAGCACACAAACACACACACACACGCACACATACACACACGCACACATATACACACACACACACACACACACACCAGTCTAGTAGTCAGAGAGCCAGGGAACGTAAGGCTTGGATGGACTAACAGAAACTGGCTCCATATCTGAACCCATTATCTTGTTTCTGGCAGCCGGTTTATTCAAGCAGTACCAGGCAAGCAGCCACTCCACAAAAATGTGGTCATTTCTACAGCACAATTACAATGTGCTAACTTGACCTGTTGTTCCAAACAGATATGATTCATTTCATGATTTCAATATGAACTTATCAAACAAACATTTATTTACTTTCCAGAGCGATCGGTTAGGTCTCAGTTGGGTTTGATTGTGTCCGTAGCTCTCTGGAATACTAAGGGGCTTTTGGAAGGATGACGAGAAGAGGAATGTGTTTGTTAATGCATGCCAGCACCCAGTCTCAGTGACTGGATGATAGAATCAGGCCCCAGTTGGAGTGAGAGGTCTTGGGGTAGAGACAGCTCCATGGCTGTTTGATGCTTATGTCGCTGTGGCTCTCTTAAAATCTAACCCAGATGTGCTGCTAGCCAAGTATAGAGTCAGCTGCAGATGTGCTGTCTGGGGGACTAGGGTAAGGGATAGAAAGAGGAGGAGAGGGGGCTAGGGGAGGGGATAGAGAGAGGAGGAGAGGGGGCTAGGGGAGGGGATAGAGAGAGGAGGAGAGGGGGCTAGAGGAGGGGATAGAGAGAGGAGGAGAGGGGGCTAGGGGAGGGGATAGAGAGAGGAGGGGAGGGGGCTAGAGGAGGGGATAGAGAGAGGAGGGGAGGGGGCTAGAGGAGGGGATAGAGTGAGGAGGGTGGGGCTCGGGGAGGGGATAGAGAGAGGAGGAAAGGGGACTAGGGGAGGTGATACTCCCGAGTGGCGCAGTGGTCTAAGGCACTGCATCGCAGTGCTAGCTGTGCCACTAGAGATCCTGGTTCGAATCCAGGCTCTGTCGTAGCCGGCCGGGAGACCCATGGGGTGGCGCACAATTGGCCCAGCGTCGTCCAGGGTAGGGGTGGGAATGGCCGCCAGGGAGGTAGCTCAGTTGGTAGAGCATGGTGTTTGCAACGCCAGGGTTGTGAGTTTGATTCCCACGGGGGGTATGAAAAAAAAAAAAATAATGTATGCACTCACTAACTGTCGCTCTGGATAAGAGCGTCTGCTAAATTACTAAAATGTGATAGAGTGAGGAGGGTGGGGGCTAGGGGAGGTGATAGAGTGAGGAGGGTGGGGGCTAGGGGAGGTGATAGAGTGAGGAGGGTGGGGGCTAGGGGAGGTGATAGAGAGAGGGGGCAAGGGGAGGTGATAGAGTGAGGAGGGGAGAGGATAGAGAGAGGAGGAGTGGGGCTAGGGGAGGTGACAGTGAGGAAGGGAGGGGGCTAGGGGAGGGGATAGAGTGAGGAGGGGAGGGGGCTCTGAACTTGGAGAAGAGTCCCCTAAGTAAGCTGGTCCTGGGGCTCTGTTCACAAACACAAACAGACCCCACAGAGCCCCAGGACAAAAACACCACAATTAGACCCAGCCAAATCATGAGAAAACAGAAACAGAATTACTTGACACATTGGAAAGAATTAACAAAACAACTGAGCAAACTAGAATGCTATTTGGCCCTAAACAGAGCGTACACAGTGGCAGAATACCTGACCACTATGACTGACCCAAATTTAAGGAAAGCTTTGACTATGTACAGACTCAGTGAGCATAGCCTTGCTATTGAGAAAGGCCGCCGTAGGCAGACCTGGCACTCAAGAGAAAACAGGCTATGTGCACACTGCCCACAAAATGAGGTGGAAACTGAGCTGCACTTCCTAACCTCCTGCCAAATGTATGACCATATTAGAGACACGTATTTCCCTCAGATTACAGAGATCCACAAAGAATTTGAAAACAAACCCAATTTTGATAAACTCCCGGGTGAAAAACCACAGTGTGCCATCACAGCAGCAAGAGTTTTGACCTGTTGCCACAAGAAAAGGGCAACCAGTGAAGAACAAACACCATTGTAAATACAACCCATATTTATGTTTATTTATTTTCCCATTTGTACTTTAACTATTTGCACATTGTTACAACACTGTATATACTCTAAATTTCAAGCCTATGCCTCTAACCCTAGGAAGCTCTTTGCCACCTTCTCCACCCTGCTGAATCCCCCTCCTCCCCCCCCTCCCTCATCCCTCTCTGTGGATGACTTCGTCAACCATTTTGAAAAGAAGGTCATCCGATCCTCATTTATTAAGTCAAATGACACCGCTGGTCCTGCTCACACTGCCCTACCCAATGCTTTGACTTCTTTCTCCCCTCTCTCTCCAGATGAAATCTTGTGACTTGTGACGGCCGGCCGCCCAACAACCTGCCCGCTTGACCCTATCCCCTCTCTTCTCCAGACCATTTCCGGAGACCTTCTCCCTTACCTCACCTCGCTCATCAACTCATCCTTGACCGCTGGCCATGTCCCTTCCGTCTTCAAGAGAGCTAGAGTTGCACCGCTCCTCAAAAAACCTACACTCGATCCCTCCGATGTCAACAACTACAGACCAGTATCCCTTCTTTCTTTTCTCTCCAAAACTCTTGAGCGAGCCGTCTCTAGCCAACTCTCCTGCTATCTCTCTCAGAATGACCTTCTTGATCCAAACCAGTCAGTTTTCAAGACTGGTCATTCAACTGAGACTGCTCTTCTCTATGTCACGGAGGCTCTCCGCACTGCTAAAGTTAACTCTCTCTCCTCTGCTCTTATCCTTCTAGACCTATCCGCTGCCTTTGATACTGTGAACCAACTCTCCGAGTTGGGCATCTCCGGCGCTGCTCCCTCTTGGATTGCGTCCTACCTGACAGGTCGCTCCTACCAGGTGGCGTGGCGAGAATCTGTCTCCGCACCACGTGCTCTCACCATTGGTGTCCCCCAGGGCACAGTTCTAGGCCCTCTCCTATTCTCTTTATACACCAAGTCACTTGGCTCTGTGATATCCTCACATGGTCTCTCCTATCATTGCTACGCAGACGACACACAATTCATTTTCTCCTTTCCCCCTTCTGATAACCAGGTGGCGAATCGCATCTCTGCATGTCTGGCAGACATATCAGTGTGGATGTCGGATCACCACCTCAAGCTGAACCTCGGCAAGACGGAGCTGCTCTTCTTCCCAGGGAAGGACTGCCCGCTCCATGATCTCGCCATCACGGTTGACAACTCCATTGTGTCCTCCTCCCAGAGTGCAAAGAACCTTGGCGTGACCCTGGACAATACCCTGTAGTTCTCCGCTAACATCAAAGTGGTGACCCGATCCTACAGGTTCATGCTCTACAACATTCGTAGAGTACGACCCTACCTTACACAGAAAGCGGCACAGGTCCTAATCCAGGCACTTGTCATCTCCCGTCTGGATTACTGCAACTCGCTGTTGGCTGGGCTCCCTGCCTGTGCCATTAAACCCCTTCAATTTATCCAGAACGCTGCAACCCAGCTGGTGTTCAACCTTTCCAAGTTCTCTCATGTCACCCAGCTCCTCCGCACACTCCACTGGCTTCCAGTTGAGGCTCGCATCTACTACAAGACCATGGTGCTTGCCTACGGAGCTGTGAGGGGAACGGCACCTCCTTACCTTCAGGCTCTGATCAGACCCTACACCCAAACGAGGGCACTACGTTCATCCACCTCTGGCCTGCTAGCTCCCCTACCTCTATGGAAGCATAGTTCCCGCTCAGTCCAGTCAAAGCTATTCGCTGCTCTGGCACCCCAATGGTGGATCAAGCTCCCCCACGACGCCAGGACAACGGAGTCACTGACCACCTTCCGGAGACATTTGAAACCCTACCTCTTTAAGGAATACCTGGAATAGTATAAAGTAATCCTTCTTCCTCCACATCCCATAAAAGGGGGTTGTCCCACTGGCTATCAAAAGTTGAATGCACCAATTTGTAAGTCGCTCTGGATAAGAGCGTCTGCTAAATGATGTAAATGTAAATGTATATATACATAATATGATATTTGAAATGTCTTTATTCTTTTGGAACTTCTGAGTGTAATGTTTACTGTTAATATTTATTGTTTATTTCACTTTTGTTTACTATCTACTTCACTTGCTTTGGCAATGTTAACATACGTTTCCCATGCCAATAAATCCCTTAAATTGAAATTGAAATTGAAATTGAATTGAGAGAGAGAGAGCGAGACAGAGAGAGAGACAGAGAGAAGAAAAGGGAAGGCTAGTCAAGGGAAATGACAGGGTGCATGTTGGCTGGAGGGGGGAGGGTGGGGGAGGGTTCCATACCATTGTCTATATGTCCCTCTGTGTAGTATTACGTTCAGACTCACACAGACTGACATCATCGTGAAGAGGGCACGACAAAGCCAATTCCCCCTCAGGAGACTGAAAAGATTTGGCATGGGTCCTCAGATCCTCAAAAGGTTATACAGCTGCACCATCGAGATCATCCTGACTGGTTGCATCACTGCCTGGTATGGCAACTGCTCGGCCTCCGACCGCAAGGCACTACAGAGGGTAGTGCGTACTGCCCAGTACATCACTGGGGCCAAGCTTCCTGCCATCAAGGACCTCTATACCAGGCGGTGTCAGAGGAAGGCCCTAAAATTTGTCTCCAGACAAAAAGACTCCAGCCACCCTAGTCATAGACTGTTCTCTCTGCTACCGCCCGGCGGTACCGGAGCGCCAAGTCTAGGTCCAAAAGGCTTCTGTCATGCCCTGATCGAGAGAACTCTTGTTGGTTGGGTCAGGGTGTGAGTGTCGTTTGAGATCTATGTTATTAGATTCTATGTTTATGATCTAGTATTTGTATTTCTATGTTTGGCCGGGTGTGATTCCCAATCAGAGGCAGCTATCGCTCGTTGTCTCTGATTGGGGATCATACTTAGGTAGCCTGGTTGCCTACCTTAGTTGTGGGATCTTGTTTGTGTTCCTGTTAGGCTTGTTGTGTGTATAGGACTTCACGTTTTTGTTGTTTTGTTATTTTGTGAAGTGTTTATTCGTCTTAATAAACAAGTACGCATAAAGGGGTGGTTGAGCCCCAACCATTGCACCCGTGGGGGTTTCAGGTTGATTCCCTACAACCATGGGAGCAGGAATGGGAGCAGTTTTACACAGAAGAATCGGAGGAAGACGACGACGATGAATTGCTGTTCCCTCATTCGTGGGGGCTCCCAGAGGAGTTCTCACTGGAGGGGGATTGGCGGTGGCGAGAGAAGGACTGGAACGGTCGTACATCTCCAACATCAGTTCCCAGCCCGGTAAGCCCCGTGCCTGCCTCTCGCACCAAGCCAGTGGTGCGTGTTCCCAGTCCGGGACGGTCCGTGCCTGCCTCTAGCACCAAGCCAGTGGTGCGTGTTCCCAGTCCGGCACGGCCCGTGCCTGCCTCTCGCACCAAGCCAGTGGTGCGTGTTCCCAGTCCGGCACGGTCCGTGCCTGCCTCTCGCACCAAGCCAGGGGTGCGTGTTCCCAATCCGGCACGGCCTGTGCCTGCTCCTCGCACCAAACCAGTGGTGCGTGTTCCCAGTCCGGCATGGTCCGTGCCTGCTCCTCGCACCAAACCTGTGGTGCGTGTTGCCAGCCCGGTACGCCCCGTACCTGCTCCCCGCACCAAACCAGTGGTTTGTGTATCCAGTCCAGTACGGCCCGTACCTGCTCCCCGCACCAAACCAGTGGTGCGTGTCGCCAGCCCGGGACGCCCCGTACCTGCTCCCCGCACCAAACCAGTGGTGCGTGTATCCAGTCCAGTACGGCCCGTACCTGCTCCCCGCACCAAACCAGTGGTGCGTGTCGCCAGCCTGGTACGCCCGTACCTGCTCCCCGCACCAAACCAGTGGTGCGCGTATCCAGTCCAGTACGGCCTGTACCTGCTCCCCGCACCAAACCAGTGGTGCGTGTCGCCAGCCCGGTACGCCCCGTACCTGCTACCCGCACCAAACCAGTGGTGCGCGTATTCTGTCCAGTACGGCCCATACCTGCTCCCCGCACCAAACCAGTGGTGCGTGTCTCCAGTCCGGCACGACCCGTGCCTGCTCCTCGCACCAGACCAGTGGTGCGTGTTCCCAGTCCAGCTCCGGTCAGCGGTTCCACTCCGGAGCCAGGGCAGTCCGCTCCACCGGGGTCCAGTTCAGCTCCGGTCAGCGGCTCCACTCCGGAGCCAGAGCAGTCCGCTCCACCGGTGCCCAGTCCCGCTCCGGTCAGCGGCTCAACTCCGGAGCCAGAGAAGTCCGTTCCACCGGTGCATAGTCCAGCTCCGGTCAGTGGTTCCACTCCGGAGCCAGAGCAGTCCGCTCCACCGGTGCCAAGTCCAGCTCCGGTCTGCGGCTCCACTCCGGAGCAAGAGTAGTCCACTCCACCGGTGCCCAGTCCAGCTCCGGTCAGCAGCTCCACTCCAGACCCAGACGTCAGCCCCTCTCCAGGTTTGGGGCCTCCCACACCAGGGTCCAGACAGGGCTTGGTGCATCGTGGGAGGAAGGAGAGGGGAAGCATCGCGCCGAGGTCCAGACCAGACCAGGGGTGCAACGGGGAGGCAGAGA
Organism: Coregonus lavaretus; assembly: GCF_964263955.1. Taxonomy (NCBI): domain Eukaryota; kingdom Metazoa; phylum Chordata; class Actinopteri; order Salmoniformes; family Salmonidae; genus Coregonus; species Coregonus lavaretus. The sequence goes on along the minus strand of NC_139991.1, from coordinate 62,813,133 downwards.
GGGAGAGGTCGTCACGCTCGGAGCCGGAGCCGCCTCCGAGGCTGAATGCCCACCCTGACCCTCCCCTAATGAGTCAGGTTGGTACGGCCGGGGTACACACCTTTGGGGGGGGGGGGGGGGGGGGTACTGTCACGCCCTGATCGAGAGAACTCTTGTTGGTTGGGTCAGGGTGTGAGTGTCGTTTGAGATCTATGTTACTAGATTCTATGTTTATGATCTAGTATTTGTATTTCTATGTTTGGCCGGGTGTGATTCCCAATCAGATGCAGCTGTCGCTCGTTGTCTCTGATTGGGGATCATACTTAGGTAGCCTGGTTGCCTACCTTAGTTGTGGGATCTTGTTTGTGTTCCTGTTAGGCTTGTTGTGTGTATAGCCCATAGGACTTCACGTTTTTGTTGTTTTGTTATTTTTTAAAGTGTTTATTCGTCTTAATAAACACGCATACCACGCTGCCAGACTATGGTTTGCAACTGCACATGGGGACAAAAATCGTACTTTTTGGAGAAATGTCCTCTGGTCTGATGAAACAAAAATAGAACTGTTTGGCCATAATTACCATAATTATGTTCGGAGGAAAAAGGGGAACGCTTGCAAGCCGAAGAACACCATCCCAACCGTGAAGCATGGGGGTGGCATGGGGTTGGCAGCATCATGCTGTGGGGCTGCTTTGCTTTGCTGCGGGAGGGACTGGTGCACTTCACAAAACAGATGGCCTCATGAGGAAGGAATATTATGTGGATATATTGAAGCAATATCTCAAGACATCAGTCAGGAAGTTAAAGCTTGGTCGCAAATGGGTCTTCCAAATGGACAATGACCCCAAGCATACTTCCAAAGTTGTGGCAAAATGGCTGAAGGACAACAAAGTCAAGGTATTGGAGTGGCCATCACAAAGCCCTGACCTCAATCCTATAGAAAATTTGTGGGCAGAACTGAAAAAGCGTGTGCGAGCAAGGAGGCCTACAAACCTGACTCAGTTACACCAGCTCTGTCAGGAGGAATGGGCCAAAATTCACCCAACTTATTGTGGGAAGCTTGTGAAAGGCTACCCGAAACGTTTGACCCAAGTTAAACAATTTAAAGGCAATGCTACCAAATACTAATTGAGTGTATGTAAACTTCTGACCTACTCGGAATGTGATGAAAGAAATAAAAGCTGAAATAAATCATTCTCTCTACTATTATTCTGACATTTCAAATTCTTAAAATAAAGTGGTGATCCTAACTGACCTAAGACAGGGAATTTTTACTAGGATTATGTAACCCTCTCACCAGGCTCGAATTTGACTCTCACGAGATTACCTTACTTAGAATATCTGAGCAGCATGGGATATTAGGTGAGAAGGACATCTCCAATAAGAATCCCTATTGTAAACTCGCTAGGGTGAATGACAAATACGGTATTAACTTCAGATAAAATTATTATAGACTTGGTTATTTTTATAAGGATATGCTTTCCCATGCATTAAATGAAACTGAAACAGTAAATGACTCCACCAATACAACAGACATAAGGTTCAAGATCTATATTATCACATTTTCAATGTACCACATCAAAATAAATATAAATAATAAACCCAGATGATTTTTCTACAACCCATGTCCAAATTACTTGCAAGCTTGCTTAAACCCTGGACGCGCGTTGGAGCTATAAAAAAATGACGACATACATAAAGTCCTGAAAGTCCACTCCACATTTGTAGTTACTCGTAGGTAATGCCTCAGCAAAGTATTGCAGTTTTGTGCAGGTGTCCTCACAAGATCCACAGCAAACACAGCTATCAATGCAGCCAGTACTCCGTAGCAGCAATAGGCATCCCGTGGAAACCCGAACTCTTTGATCGTCACAAGCAATTCTCTCCAGGTCTCGCACGATGCTAGGCTAACCTCTAGGATGTCGAATGTCTCCACAATGCGACGGCAGCTTCAGTCTCCACTAGGTCTTTCTTAACAAAATAATAACACTCTCTTATAGAAATAAAATCAGGATTTCCCTTCAAAACTCTGTAGGTATGTTTTTGTTCTCTCTTTATTGTTTCCTTTAGTCGTTTTCCTTCACCAACCCCACTAACGTCTCTCCTCTCTCTTCTTTCAACCTTTCCCTCCCTTTTCTTTTTCCCAGCAACCAGTCCACTCTCCCATTGGCCACAACTTAACAAGTTACCTCATTGGTCAAAACTTTAACAAGATACGTGGGAAACTTAAACTTAAAAGTAAACCAACCTATTCACTTGTACTTTTTTGAAACATTGCTTCAAAAGAAATGCATTAACAACATTACAAATCAGGAGCAATTCGATCACCTTTTAAATCTAATACCAATTAATTATAAAAAATAAACTCTATACTTTGTTTTAGCAAGGGTATTACAATTAAATGTCAGGAATTGTGAAAAACTGAGTTTAAATGTATTTGGCTAAGGTGTATGTAAACTTCCGACTTCAACTGTACCTGCTGATCATTAAGTCTGCTGTGTTGCCTTGGACTTTTCTGCTCGAACCCACTGTGAATATTTCTTATTGTTGTATATTGATGAATTTGTACCTTTCCTCTGTATAGTGTGTTTTTGTGGTATTGTGTGTTGTCCTGTTCACTGTTGCAATATTATGCCTCTTGGTCAGGTTGTTATTGTAAATGAGAATTGGTTCTTAATTGACTTATCTGGTTAAATAAAGGCTCAATAAAAAAATGAAAAGAAGCCATGTTTATTTTCATGGACTGTAGCTTCAAGCCATACACACATTCTCCCATCTTTTAAAAAGTATTTATCCCCTCGCTGTTAACCTGAATGGTTGGCAATCATATGTTCAGATATGTTTCACACATGCAAAAACAAAAAACTTGTGTATGATTGATTGTAAATGATGCTGTATAGGGCTGAGGGTTGTCAAATGGAATAATATAATCCAGACATAAAACCAGACCAACTTTAAAGCTGACTTTCTTTCTTGTTTCTTTTCAAACAGTGTACGGCTCATTCCTCCGTTTTAGGTCACACATGGTGTTACAGACGCCGTGACATTTGTGCAGGGCCAAACTGCTGAATAATTGACTGTGGTTTTGCATGCCTAAATGTCACAGCCATACATAAGGAGCCCTTTGGAGGTTGTGGAGAGAAAGAAGGAAACAAGGGAAGAAATAAGGAAAGAAAGAGAGCCAGAGAGATAGATAGAAAGAAAGAAAGAAAGAAAGAAAGAAAGAAAGAAAGAAAGAAAGAAAGAAAGAAAGAAAGAAAGAAAGAAAGAAAGAAAGAAAGAAAGAAGAGAGCGAGGGATGTAGCTCAGTTGGTAGAGCATGGCGTTTGCAACGCCAGGGTTGTGGGTTCGATTCCCACGGGGGGCCAGTATGCAAACATAAAAAAATAATAATGTATGCACTCACTAACTGTAAGTCGCTCTGGATAAGAGCGTCTGCTAAATGACTAAAATGTAAAATGTAAATGATGAGAGAGAGAGAGAGAGAAAGTGAAAGCCATTGAAATCAGTCTAGTAAAGGCCACCATCACACAGAGTATCTGTCACTTTGCATCAATCATAGTACATTTCAACCGAGGATTCACCTCAGTGTTTACCCAAAACGCTCAGACTTTTCTGTTTCCATCTACAGGGGCCCGGCACCCGTGTTTCACTGGGCCATGGCTCTGACAGACCTGCTCTGACTTGGAGCCAAGGCAAGGCCCTGGGTACTTTTCAGCTTGAATTTACATAACAATTGATAACCGTGAACTTTAACATCTTCTCACAAAATAACAATTTTGAATGATGCAGAGGTTGTTGATTCTGCTCGCAACAAGTCTCTAGTGTAACACTCCTGATGCAAACACAATAACACTAGAGCTTACATTAACATAAAACACTGGTGACACACTGGTTTTGGGATAAGTCTCATGGAACAGCAGCATTAGAGAACACAGAACAGACACTCAGATGAAAATACTTCCTCCTCATTAGAATACTTATTAGACTACCTAGTGCATTGTGACTCATTTCTTCCTATTTGTCAACAAAGAGACTGTGTGAGAGGCCAGACAGAGAAACCAGACCATGCCAGTTTCCCCCAAAGCCTGTTTAAATGTCATCTTCTGAATTGCAAGGTCGTTATTTAGAACATCTATATGGAAGTAGAGGGAGACAGAGGGAGACAGCAGACTGATAAAGAGTTTAGAGGCGGGGGTTTATTCTGTTTCCTAAGCTCTCCGGGGAACCATGTTTGTCTGAGGCCTCAGACCAAACACACCCCGGGCATGCGAGGAGATACGGTGGAGAATAATCAGAGAGAGAGGGCGAGAGAGACCACATCATCACCAGCCACACCCCAACCAGCTGAGACCCTCTCAAACAAACCCTGGCCACACCCTATATAGGCCCCCCCAGATCAGACCTATGCCCCTTCCGCACCCCCAAGCCCCCCGCCCCTGCAGCAAGGGCGTCAAGATGACAGCCGCACATATGCCCAGGCCGTGAGCAGAGCAACAGTCCCAACTCCCACTAATACAACCGCCCAAGCCCCATCCTGCAAAGTAAGAGGTATGTATCAGATGCTCAACATGCTCTGCTCACACCTTGTGTAATGGTCTGAGCCTAAACCACACGGAAACAACACTAGACACTATGGAACAAAAAGCTTTTACTATCTCATCCTGGAATATACAAAGTCTGAGGTTATCTGCCTTTGGCTTAAAGAGCAGGAACCCAGACTTCATCAAAGAAATTGGAAATACAGACATTGTCATCCTACTAATTTGGTACAGAGCAGACATAACCCACTCTATTAAAACAGGAACATTTTACATCTGGCTAGAAATTAATAAGGAAATGACCTCAACAGAGAGAAATGTCCTCATGCGTGCTACCTATATCCCCCCAATAGAATCCCCATACTTTAAGATGACAGCTTCTCCATCCTAGAGGGGGAGATCAACCATTTTCAGGCCCAGGGACATGTACTAGTCTGTGGCGACCTAAATGCCAGAACTGGACAAGAACCTGACACTCTCAGCACACAGGGGGACATACACCTAACTGGAGGTGACAGTATTCCATCCCAAATATGCCCCCCTTGCCACAACTATGACAAAACAACCAACAAAAACAGGTCACAACTCCTGCAGCTCTGTCGCACGCTGGGTCTGTACATAGTCAATGGTAGGCTTCGAGGAGACTCCTATGGTAGGTACACCTACTGCTCATCCCTTGGCAGTAGTACTGTAGATTACTTTATTACTGACCTCAACCCAGAGTCTCTCAGAGCGTTCACAGTCAGCCCACTGACACCCCTATCAGATCACAGCAAAAGCACAGTCTACTTGAACAGAGCAATACTTAATCAAGAGGCATCAAAGCCAAAGGAACTACACAATATTAAGAAATGCTATAGATGGGACGGAAAGTACTGTAGAAACCTACTCAAAAATAATTAGGCAACAACAAATTCAATTAATTTTTGACAACTTCCTGGACAAAACAATTCACTGTAATAGTGAAGGTGTAAACTTGGCAGTAGAAAGCCTAAACAGTATATCAAATCAAATCAAATCAAATTTTATTGGTCACATGCGCCGAATACAACAGGTGCAGACATTGCAGTGAAATGCTTACTTACAGCCCTTAACCAACAGTGCATTTATTTTAAACAAAAAAAGTAAGAATAAAACAACAACAACAAAAAAGTGTTGAGAAAAAAAGAGCAGAAGTAAAATAAAGTGACAGTAGGGAGGCTATATATACAGTAAAATAAAGTGACAGTAGGGAGGCTATATATACAGGGGGGTACCGTTGCAGAGTCAATGTGCGGGGGCACCGGCTAGTTGAGGTAGTTGAGGTAATATGTACATGTGGGTAGAGTTAAAGTGACTATGCATAAATACTTAACAGAGTAGCAGCAGCGTAAAAAGGATGGGGTGGGGGGGCAGTGCAAATAGTCCGGGTAGCCATGATTAGCTGTTCAGGAGTCTTATGGCTTGGGGGTAGAAGCTGTTGAGAAGTCTTTTGGACCTAGACTTGGCACTCCGGTACCGCTTGCCGTGCGGTAGCAGAGAGAACAGTCTATGACTAGGGTGGCTGGAGTCTTTGACAATTTTGAGGGCCTTCCTCTGACACCGCCTGGTATAGAGGTCCTGGATGGCAGGGAGCTTTGCCCCAGTGATGTACTGGGCCGTACGCACTACCCTCTGTAGTGCCTTGCGGTCAGAGGCCAAGCAGTTGCCATACCAGGCGGTGATGCAACCAGTCAGGATGCTCTCGATGGTGCAGCTGTAGAATTTTTTGAGGATCTGAGGACCCATGCCAAATCTTTTTAGTCTCCTGAGGGGGAATAGGCTTTGTCGTGCCCTCTTCACGACTGTCTTGGTGTGTTTGGACCATGATAGTTCGTTGGTGATGTGGACACCAAGGAACTTGAAGCTCTCAACCTGTTCCACTACAGCCCCGTCGATGAGAATGGGGGCGTGCTCAGTCCTCTTTTTTTTCCTGTAGTCCACAATCATCTCCTTTGTCTTGGTCACGTTGAGGGAGAGGTTGTTGTCCTGGCACCACACGGCCAGATCTCTGACCTCCTCCCTATAGGCTGTCTCATCGTTGTCGGTGATCAGGCCTACCACTGTTGTGTCGTCGGCAAACTTAATGATGGTGTTGGAGTCGTGCCTGGCCATGCAGTCATGGGTGAACAGAGAGTACAGGAGGGGACTGAGCACGCACCCCTGAGGGGCCCCCGTGTTGAGGATCAGTGTGGCAGATGTGTTGTTACCTACCCTTACCACCTGGGGGCGGCCCGTCAGGAAGTCCAGGATCCAGTTGCAGAGGGAGGTGTTTAGTCCCAGGATCCTTACCTTAGTGATGAGCTTAGAGGGCACTATGGTGTTGAATGCTGAGCTGTAGTCAATGAATAGCATTCTCACGTAGGTGTTCCTCTTGTCCAGGTGGGAAAGGGCAGTGTGGAGTGCGATAGAGATTGCATCATCTGTGGATCTGTTGGGGCGGTATGCAAATTGGAGTGGGTCTAGGGTTTCTGGGATTATGCTGTTGATGTGAGCCATGACCAGTCTTTCAAAGCACTTCATGGCTACAGACGTCAGTGCTACGGGTCGGTAGTCATTTAGGCAGGTTATCTTAGAGTTCTTGGGCACGGGGACTATGGTGTATATTTGACCTTTCAGCGTCATTATCAAATCAAAACAAATTCAAGCAGACAACCTAAGACAACAATGACAAATGATTTGATGAATAATGCAAAAACTTAAGAAAGTAATTGAGAAACCTATCCAACCAAAAACATAGAGACCCACGATGGTGAATCACTAAAACAATATAGAAATACATTATGGAAAAAGAAGGAACAGCACATCAGAAATCAGCTCAATGTAATTGAAGAATCCATAGAATCTAACAACTTCTGGGAAAATTGGAAAACACTAAACAAACAACAACCCGAGTTATCTATAGAAAACTGAGATGTATTGATAAACTCCTTCTTCAATCTTTTTGGCTCTATAACAAAGAACAAAGAGGAAAAACATGTACACTACAGGTCAAAAGCTTTAGAACACCTACTCATTCCAGGGTTTGTCTTTATTTTTTCTATTTCCTACATTGTAGAATAATAGTGAAGACATCAAAACTGAAATAACACATGGAATCATGTAGTAATCAAAAAAGTGTTAAACAAATCAAAATATATTTTATATTTGAGATTCTTCAAATAGCCACCATTTGCTTTGATGACAGCTTTGCACAATCTTGGCATTCTCTCAACCAGCTTCATGAGATAGTCACTTGGAATGCATTTCAATTAACAGGTGTGCCTTCTTAACCTCTACGGGATCGGTGTCCCGTATACGGGACGGTTGAGTTAACGTGCGCTAATGTGATTAGCATGACTGTTGTAAGTAACAGCAAACTTTGCAGGACATAGACATGTCTTATATGGGCAGAAATCATAAATTATTGTTAATCTAACTGCACTGTCCAATTTACAGTAGCTATTACAGTGAAAAAATACAATGCTATTGTTTGAGGATAGTGCACAACAAAAAAAACGTATCACGGCAACTGGTTTGATACATTCACCTCTGAAGGTAAATCATGTACTTACATTCAGTAATCTTGCTCTAATTTGTCATCCTGAGGGTCCCAGAGATAAAATGTAGCATAGTTTGTTTGATAAAATCAATTTTTGTAGGAACTGGGTTCTACAGTTTGAACCCTTGCTGTCTCTGGCTCCACACCCACCCCGCCCAGCCATCTAGATGTGTGGAAGATAGTGTATACATTCCTGGGAGTGTGTAAACTTATAATTTTTGTATGTTCTCTATAGTTATGTACTTGAAAATGTATAAATTGACCAATTCGGGCGGGTAGATTTTATACAAAATAGTCCAGTATTGCAATGTTTCACTGGCTCAATCTGAAACTTTGCACACACACTGCTTCCATCTAGTGGTCCTCTGTAGCTCAGCGGGTAGAGCACGGCGTTCGTAACGCCAAGGTAGTGGGTTCGATCCCCGGGACCACCCATACACAATTTTTTTTTGCTTTGGATAAAAGCGTCTGCTAAATGGCATATTATTAAAATCTAAATTGCGCCTAAACTGCAATATTATATTGTGGCTTTTCTCTTGCATTTCAAAGAAATAATTGAAAACCCTTTTTTTTATTATTATTATTATCTTTTACCAGATCTAATGTGTTATATTCTCCTACATTAATTTCACATTTCCACAAACTTCAAAGTGTTTCCTTTCAAATGGTATCAAGAATATGCATATCCTTGCTTCAGGTCCTGAGCTGAAGCAAGGATAGGTGAAAATGGAAAAAAAGGGTCTGATCCTTAAGAGGTTAAAGGTAATTTGTGGAATTTCTTTCCTTCTTAATGCGTTTGCAGTCTCAAAAACCATCAAGCGCTATGATAAAACTGGCTCTCATGAGGACTGCCACAGGAATGGAAGACCCAGAGTTACTTCTGCTGCAGAGGATAAGTTCATTAGAGTTACCAGCCTCAGAAATTGCAGCCCAAATAAATGTTTCACAGAGTTCAAGTAACAGACACATCTCAACATCAACTGTTCAGAGGAGACTGTGTGAATCAGGCCTTCATGGTCGAATTGCTGCAAAGAAACCACCAGTAAAGGACACCAATAATAAGAAGAGACTTGCTTGGGCCAAGAAACACGAGCAATGGACATTAGACCGGTGAAAATGTGTCCTTTGGTCTGGAGTCCATATAGGAGATTTCTGGTTCCAACCGCTGTGTCTTTGTGAGACGCGGTGTGGGTGAACGGATGATCTCCGCATGTGTATTTCCCACCGTGAAGCATGGAGGAGGAGGTGTTATGGTGTGGGGGTGCTTTGCTGGTGACACTGTCTGTGATTTATTTAGAATTCAAGACACACTTAACCAGCATGGCTACGACAGCATTCTGCAGCGATTCGCCATCCCATCTGGTTTGGGCTTAGTGGGACTATCATTTTTTTTTCTACAGGACAATGACCCAACACACCTCCAGGCTGTGTAAAGGCTATTTTTCCAAGAAGGAGAGTGATGGAGCGCTGCATCAGATGACCTGGCCTCCACAATCCCCCGACCTCAACCAAATTGAGATGGTTTGGGATGAGTCGGACTGCAGAGTGAAGGAAAAGCAGCCAACAAGTGTTCAGCGTATGTGGGAACTCCTTCAAGACTGTTGGAAAAGCATTCCAGGTGAAGCTGGTTGAGAGAATGCCAAGAGTATTCAAAGCTGTCATTAAGGCAAAGGGTGGCTATTTGAAGAATCTCAAATATAAAATATATTTTGATTTGTTTGACACTTTTTTGGTTACTATATGATTCCATATGTGTTATTTCATAGTGTTGATGTCTTCAGTATTATTCTACTATGTAGAGAATAGTTGATATTGCGTCTTTTATACAGGATTTGTTAAGGTGACTGATATTGTGAGCTGCATAGAATTTTGAGGATGAGGACATTCCATGTATTTATTTCTGTCACTGGTGGGTGCCAGAAGGTATGTGTGCCAAGATATCTGGGGAGCCACTGATGCTAATCTTAGAAGGAGTATGTGATGGAATATCCTGACTAGGGTGCAAGACGATTCCATATAAGGTGATACTATTGTGGTTAGGAGTGACACTCGATAATGGTTGGCATCTGTTGGACGGAATTAGCTCGCAAAGCAGTATATAAACTGAGAGGTTTTCTATGTAAGTCATTCAAATGACAATAGGCTACTCACGTGCCACTTGTCATGTTGAATCTGGTACCGTAATATAAAATACTTTGTATCAACTCTCCATCTAAGTGTTTAAATTTTCTCTTGCATCCTTAATTCCTTGATAACATAGAAACTCATCATAACAGATTGGCGACTAAAACGAACAGGATACATTTTACGGTCGAGCCGATGGGTAAGCAGACTTTCATATTTTTGATTATGTTAAATTCTGCTTCTCTGTGGTAAAGCTGAGCTGTAACGAACATTTAAAATTCAATATTTTGTTGAGGGGAATAGATGAGTGGTATTCGAATATGTAAACATATGTAAGGAGAAATATGAAATTAGACAATGACATGGTGCTATGATTAAAAATAAGGTGCATTCAGATTAATGAGTACAGAATACAGAGGATAAAGTTATGAGGTTTGAGTCCTTTAATGTGGAAAATCATTATAAAATTGTGAGGTTTGAGTCCTTTGATGTGTAAAAACACATTATAATGAGTAGTTTAAGTCCTTAATTGTGTTGGTTAAAGGTTAGAGTCCCTTTGTTACAGGTTTGAGGCCTATGTTCTGTTACAGGTTTGAAGCCTATGCTTTGTTACAGGTTTGAGTCCTTTGATGTTTATAAACATCATAAAGAATGGGTTTGAGGCCTGTGTTCAGTCCTCTGAGAGTTAGAGTACCTTGGTGAAGGGAGAATCAGTCCTTTGTGAATTACTCAAGACGGGCGAGAGAGAGAGAAAACCATAACTAATACAGCAACTACAATTAATAATAATTGAATCATGGCACCAATGACTAAATGTTGGAACGAAATGTAAAAATAAAATAAATAAAAAATAAAGATCAAGGTGGGGATTTGATTCAAATATTTAATTACTAATATTGAATGAACTAATAATACAAAACAATGGGGAGCCAACTCAGTAGACCGGTATCTGGCAAGACAGTGACAATTAAGAATAAAACAACTGAAACAATGTCTGAATATCTAACACGTTTTCAACAAACATGGAGAGAGGAGGCTAAATTGGAAATCAATGATTCTGAAGACACATAAGCATATTTTTGAATGGCATGGACCAAGAGTCTGCGTATACTCTGAAATTGTCTACAACTGAAATATATTCAATAAAACCATTAAATACATGATTAATGCAACACAATTGCATATTTAGGATAGCCCATTAGAAATACCACAGTTAAGTTTATGTGTATCTGGTAAAGGAATTCTATTTCTAATAGATACAGGGGCAACTATGTCATGTTTTAGTCAACGAGATTTAAAGTGTCCTTTAAGTCATCAGAAGGTCCAGTCTATCGGAATTAGTGGAACTCCGCAAATTGATCCTATATCTCTCCCATTACAAATTGATCCTATATCTCTCCCATTACAAATTGATCCTATATCTCTCCCATTACAAATTGATCCTATATCTCTCCCATTACAAATTGATCCTATATCTCTCCCATTACAAATTGATCCTATATCTCTCCCATTACAAATTGATCCTATATCTCTCCCATTACAAATTGATCCTATATCTCTCCCATTACAAATTGATCCTATATCTCTCCCATTACAAATTGATCCTATATCTCTCCCATTACAAATTGATCCTATATCTCTCCCATTACAAATTGATCCTATATCTCTCCCATTACAAATTGATTTGGACGATATTAATTTTCAACATTCATTTATATAAGCACTACAACTCCTATGGCGTTGATGGGAAGAGACCTTTTAAGTAAATTTAATGTGACCATTTTTTGTTCACCAGATGGCATCGAGGTACACATTCCGCCGAATTGTGCATATCAATTATTTTCTAATGGCAATCAACATACATACAGGGCAAAAAACTACATTGTTTAAGGCAGAGTTAGTGACAAAATGATTTACTATGGAGGGGATAAAAAGATCAGCGTCTTGCCATGCCGCAGCGGCAGCAATGATAATTCACATGAAAATTGTAAATATGCCTTTTTCTGATAAAGTAATTGAGGTAGACACAATGCAGGAAATTCCACATAATCTTTTCATATCACCACACTGACTTTTATTATTATGGAAAGATACTTCTAATAATATTGTGACTTTTGTATGTGCAGTGAGGAATGATTTTAATGATATTGATGCTCTGATTAGTTATTTTTATCAATATGTAACGTTATCACCGACAGGGGAGGAGGGAAACAAGAGTTGTATTATCTGGTCTTATGGTTTGGAGCCAAAGCATTTTTTTGTAAAGGATTTACAGATTGACATTAAACCATTGATTTTATGTTGTCCATGTGTGTTAAGTGGCGTACCGTCATCATTATGGGCCTTACATGCTAATCATGTGGGGTGAATTGATGTTCCACCTTATGAGGCAAAGATTAATCCAAATAAGTATCCATTCTTTGTTAAACAATATCCTTTATCAAAGGAAAAAGAATAAGGCATTAGAACAATTATTGAAAGTCTACTACAACAAGGACTGGTTTACAAAGGCATGTCACCGAATAATACCCCTATAAACCCAATTTTAAAAACAGGCAGTAAGAAATATCGATTTACACAGGATTTCAGGAAAATTAACGAGGTCACAATACCGATATCACCGATTGTGCCAGTTGTTAATTCGATATTAACGGTATTGCCTGCTAATTCTAAATGGTATACTGTTGTTGATTTATGCTCGACCTATTTCCACATCCCTGTACATGAAAACACACAGCCGTTGTTTGCTTTTACATTTTGAAAGGAACAATATATTTGGCGTCGACTACCAATGGGATTTATTGATTCAGCAGCAGTCAATAGTTCAGCTATAAAGAGGCACTTGGCTCAATTGCCTCTCCCATACATTTCACCGCTTTTACAGTATGTTGATGACATACTGATTGCTTCTATATGCGAGGACGAGTGTGTGAAGGATTCAATAGCACTACTCACGCATCTGGCTAATGAGGATCACAGAGCGTCCCTCGCCAAGTTACAGTTTTGTAAGGAGGCTGTTAATTATCTGGGATACATACTGCACAATTGATGTAGATTTTTGTCACCAGAGAGGGTGAAAGCGATCAAAGAAATTGAAAGGCCAAGAAATAAGATTGGAATGTTATCTTTTTTGGGACTTGTGAATTATTGGAGACATTGGTTGGCTGAGGATATTCTGTGGACTGATGAAATTAAACACTCTTTTCGTCACTTCAAGTATCTTTTATGCAATTCTCCAGCACTGGGTTTACCGGATTACAATCTAACCTACCATCTATATGTGACCGACGATGTGTTGTGTCAGCTGTTTTGGCTCAAATGCATGGAGAGGGAATGCGACCTGTTGCTTATTATAGTAAGATGTTACCAATGATTGTTAAAGGTATGGCGCCATGTTTGAGGGCGGTGGCTGCTGCTGCATTAATGGTAGAGAAATCCCAAACTATTGTGTTAGCGCATCCAATGATATTACACACCTCACACACAGTGAATATCATTTTGCTAAACATAACCAAACAACACATGACAAGCAAGAGGCGTAGCAATTAACTAAAAAATTTACTTTTTCTACTGCAACACACCCAGCTTTAAATCTAAAAGCATTATTACATGGGATTGAAAGTGGTCTAGATAACGAAGATCTCATACATGATTGCATGGAAGTCATTAATTCCTCATCTAGCATGAGGGCTGATTTACAACAGACGGCATTAGAGAATAATGATCTGGTTTTATATTGTGACTGCTCAGCGATGAGACCAGATGATAGATGATAGAACTGTATTATCAGGATTTTCAGTCGTGGATAATGAAGGAAACTGCATTGAAGCATATAAAATACCAGTTTCATCAGCTCAGGCTGCAGAATTAATTGTGTTAACCAGAGCATGTATTTATGCTGCGGATAAAACTGTCACCATATACACTGATTTAAAATATGCTTTTTTAGTAGCACATGATTTTAGTAAAATATGGGAAAATAGAGGTTTTGTGACGAATGCAGAGAAACATATTCAGCATGCCGATTTAGTTAAAAGTTTAATTGAGGTGATGATGTTACCAGCTAACATTGCTATTGTAAAATGTAAAGGTCATTCTAGGAAAGTGTGGTGAATGATGGACGGAGTAAAATAACCGGATGCAGATGTATTCCTTCCAGACATACAATGCGCCTACAACGGTAATCGAAACAGGTACAGGGGAAACAATCCACCCTGACCAAACACAGTCTCAGAAAATACAATAAATGTAATGACACAGGGGAAAATCAACCCTGGCAAAATAAATGAGAGAGTATCTCAACCTAGCTACTCTCCTCCCACATAGAACAATCACTCACAAAGACAAGGAGGCAGAGGGAACACTTATACACAGACTAATTAGGGGATGAGCACCAGGTGTGTGTGATTGACAAGACAAGACAAGTGGAGTGATGAGAATGGGAGCGGCAGTAGCTAGTAAGCCGGTGACGACGAACGCAGAAACCTGCCCGAACAAGGAGGGGAGGCAGCCTCGGCAGATGTCATGACAGGAAGATTCGGAGATAGCAAGAGGGAATAATTTAGCAGATAAATATGCTCAGGATGCAGCTTTGAATGTATCTTCTCCACCATGGATGGAAAGGGAACTGGTATCTGTAGAACTAACCAGTCAAGCGGATCCTCCGTTCACTTGTGATAATGTAAGGGCTTTTCAGAACCAAGCCACTGAATATGAATTAAGATTATGGGAAATGATGGGTTGTAAGAAGGAAGAACTAGATTTGTGGAAATTTACTGATGATAGACTTGCATTACCAAAGTTGGCTTATGATTCTGTTATTTCCTATGTTCATGGAGGAACACATGTAGGGTACAAGGGCATGACAGCTTATATAAATAAGGTGTTTTTTATGATAGGTTTGGAGAAACAAGTTAGACAATTTATCCAAAGATGTTTAATTTGTGCTAGATGTAATCCATGCCTCAATCCACCTAAAAGGGAACATTTACCAAAGCCGAAGGGTCCATTTCAGCAATTACAAATTGATTTTACGCATATGCCGAAGAGTAGGGGGTATTCATATCTTCTGGTAATTGTGGATAGATTTTCTAAATGGACAGAAGCTTTTGCAACAAGAAAAGAGAACGCTCAAACAGTAGTGAAGTGTTTAATGGAACATGTTATTCCTAGGTTCGGAATTCCTATTGGTATTGATTTCGATAATGGCACACCTTTTATGTCCAGAATAACTAGACAGTTACAGTATCAGCAGCGTTAGGGATTAAGTGGACATTTCACATTCCTTATAATCCGCAGAGTTCTGCTCAAGTTGAAAGAACAAATACAACTATTAAAGATAAGTTTATGAAAATACATCTATCAAGAGGGATGAATTGGTTGGAAGCATTACCTTTAGTACTCTTATCAATAAGAGCAATGCCTAATGCGTGTACTGGATTGTCTCCTCATGAAGTGTTGATGGCTGGACCTTTTCCTCTAGGTGCATTGATGAAAGAGAATCCAGTGGGGGATATAACACAGCTACAGGAATTGCAACAAAATTGTGCTCAACATTTGTTTTCTTTTGTTTCCAAATATTCTCAACAGGTAATCCATTCCCTTCCCTCACCAGGGGAGAAACCGATACACAATTTTCAGCCAGGCGATTATGTTCTGGTACGAAGTTTAAAACCTGTGGTTATTGAAGGAGAGCCACGTTATGGATGTCCAACGCAGGTTCTTCTGGTAACACGTACAGCAGTTAAGGTCAGAGGTCAACCACAGTTGATACATGCATCCAGGCTTAGAGTTGCACCAACGAGGCAAACACCAACTTCTGAGTCGTTGGGGAAGGAATGAAATTGAGAGGACATATGTATAGGATTCGATCTTCATTATAGTGTTGTGTTATTCTTATATTCATTATCATTTCTTTGTTTGTTTTTTGTATTTGTTTTTCTTTTATCATACGTAGGTGGTGGAGGTGAGAATGGAGGGACTTTTTGGAGGAGTCATGGAGAAAACCATGACGAGATGCAAACTCCTGGGAAGGATGAGTGGAGATATTGGATCAGTAACATTTATCATAGGCCTTATAACACTGACAAATGTTATCTCTGGGGAGCTAGTGATTGATAATTCTAACCTGAGGGAGAAGATGGTTACTAACGATACCGAGTCCAGAGAATATGACAATGAGAATGGAAGTTTGAAGCATGAATATTGGACAACAAATATAGGCATGAGCATTAGCGACCATGACCAGCACCATGAGCGTACACATAGACAGGTTAGTCAGCCTGAAGCTTACAGAGAAATGGAGGTAATGGAACACGTTCCTGTGTCTGAGGATGACATGCATTGTTTATATTATCCTCTCAGAGCTACAGGGAGTAAGTATTTTTATGTTAATAATTTTACTTTTGTACTTCTAAGTGAAGAATTAACAGGGGTCAATGTTGAATATGAATCTGTTAAGGGAGAGGAAGTATTAATACTTATAATGTCACTAGCGGCAACACCCACCATTGAATACTGTAATGAATTATGGAAAGGGTTGATACCAACATTTTTGGTTCAGAGAGATTTGCAGGCTTATGCAAGTATGCAACCAGTAGCAATTAGGACTAAACAGAAAGCAGTACCTCTAACCTGTGTGACGTCGATAGCTAGTCATACAATTCTATACAAAATGGGGATTACACAGGGTTGTCCAGATAAAATGATTTTTTTGATACGAATTTACCATGGCCGTTAACTGATTGCATGGTATGGTATTGTGGAGATCACTTTTATACCTACCTTCCACAATATTGGCAAGGAGTTTGCGCCCCTTATTGGATACCAAGGAAAGTGATATTTGTGGGTACAGACGCTCCAATTACATGGCCAATGACTTTACCTGAGGATAAGAATGCTGAGTTGGTAAAGAAGGAGGAAGCTCTTATCTATGAGGATATTGATTCGCAGGTAAATTCTATTCACCCCATAGCGTCTCAATTGTGGTACAAAACACTTAAGCAGAAAGTTAGAAGATTGACTCAAAATTCATGTTATGTGTGTTCACTAATTCCTAAATCAACTGAGGATTTATTTCCTTATTGGGCGGTACCACTTCAGGGGTCAGAAGGATTGCCAACGCTATGCATTCATGCTTATCAGTATGTATTGCATACTCATCCTTCGATGGGAGTAAACTCAGTCAGACCGATCATTTTGCCAAATAACATTTACATAGGCAAAACCAATAACATGATCATCAAGAATGATGGGATTCTTCATAAAATGTCTTAATATGTTATTTATTCTAACATCTCTGTAAGACAGGAGAATGGTATATATTTGCATAAGGTTCATTCAACCATATTCGTGATTCCGGAACATTTTCCATCCGTTACTAGATGTCCGAATTTTCTATAATAGACATGTAATTCAAGTACCTAGTGATTTATCAATTGTACCCACTAAAGTATCAGCTATGGTAAATGCATCTTCTGTATTTGATGTGTGCGTAAAGGGACGAAAGAGGGATGAGTTTTCAGCAATAGATATTGTGTTTTTGAGAGCTTCTCAATGTCTTATGATGTTTAAGGATATGGGAGAAAAATATTGCATTTCGAAAGTGGGAACCTACCAATTCCAGTTTTTTTTGGGTGTTGTGGAGATAATATATGGACTAATCTTCCTCCACTATTCAGGGGAATATGTGGAGTGTGTACTTTAAACGACCTTCTCTATGTGGTTCAGCCTGTTGAATTCGTCAATACAAACATTACGGGACGATTTAGAAGGGAGACTTCAGAACTTATGGGTTATGTACATTTAAAGAATTCGGATCCGATTGATTTGGCTACTAGATACAACGCAATACCTCAACATTTTAGAATATTTACACATACTCAGTTGATTTTTAAGACTATTTTTGGGAATACAGAATTACAATATTCCAATCATTATCTCATAGCATTGACACGTCATGATGTTGCTAGAGTGGCTAATGCAACAGTCATGGGTTTTCAAGCAATTGGGTCTGAGATGGCACTCATTAGACAATATGCAATTGATAATCGCATAGCATTGGATGTAATTACAGCTGCTCAAGGGGGCGTGTGTGCGATTGCAGGAGGTGATACATGTTGTACATACTTATCATCAGAATCGGAAGGTCTTGGGAATTTAACTAAAGCAATGGTTCATATTAGAGAAATACAGGATGGAATTAAGAATACGAATAGAGATGCAAAGATTGTGGGGGGATATAGCAATTTGAACGCTGTTGAAGTCTTTTCAAGTTTTTTTTTGTGGTAATTCAATAGGAACATGGATGGCAAGCACCTTAGTGGCCATAGTACTTATTGTGGCCATAGTAATGGAGTGTGGTTTTCCCATATTTCGGGGATTGATTTTGAGATCTGTACAAACGAATACTAACATGCCAGTGATTACAGCTAGAGATTTATCATTCAATATTAATGCAAGGAGGGAGAGTACAAATTCTTCATCTATATCATCTTATTCAAGTGTAGATTCCATTGATAATGTTGATTGAGGAGTGGGGAATGTGATGTTGGAACTATATAACCGTGGATATAAGGTTTACAGGATTGGAAATGTGGAAACAGGACTACCTCAGTTGATTAGATTGCACCCCAAGTGACCAGAGAAAAGCTTGGGGTTCCTCTGAATGAAGACATGGAGAATGAAGACTGAAGTTATTTTTATTGGGATATAGTCATCTACCTATATTGTAGTCTCCATGTAAACTTAGAAATTGTCATGAATCAATGTATTTTCTTGGATGATGAAATGATGTTAAGCATTTATTTCTATGTATGTTTTTCGTGTTAGAATGTCTAAGAGGATGGCTATATTTGAAAATTATGTATACAAGGGTGTCATTTAAAAAATATGGATGTCTATGTGTATCAGTAAGGTTTTGACTACATAGATATTTAGTGTGAATATATATTAGTTAGTCATGGAATTATATTTTACTTAGGCCAAATCAATAGAGGTTTGAGATGTTTGATCGTGCATGATCCAGATGACTGATAATTTATACCTTTGTTGATTAAATATATTGCGAATCTGGTTGGATTCAAATATAGAGAATGTAGAGGAGGGATGAATTCTCAGTTATATGGAATAGTTAGACTCCAAGCATATATACCACTATTGGATAATATAATATTGTGGAAGTGAATTGTTTGGTTTCAGTAATGTTATATTAGGGGAATTCTACTTGCAACAACAAAAATAAAGAAAATGGGGGATTGATATGACGTCTTTTATACAGGATTTGTTAAGGTGACTGACATTGTGAGCTGCATAGGATTTTGAGGATGAGGACATTCCATGTATTTATTTCTGTCACTTGTGGGTGCCAGAAGGTATGCGTGCCAAGATATCTGGGGAGCCACTGGTGCTAATCTTAGAAGGAGTATGTGATGGAATATCCTGACTAGGGTGCAAAACGATACCATATAGTGTGATACTATTGTGGTTAGGAATGACTCTCAGTAATGGTTGGCAACTGTTGGATGGAATTAGCTCGCAAAGCAGTATATAAACTGAGAGGTTTTCTATGTAAGTCATTCAAATGACAATAGGCTACTCACGTACCGCTTGTCATGTTGAATCCAGTACCGTAATATAAAATACTTGGTATCAACTCTCCATCTAAGTTTTTAAATATTCTCTAGCATTCCTTAATTCCTTGATACCAGAGAAACTAATCATAACAATAGTAAAAATAAAGAAAAACCCTTGAATGAGTAGGTGTTCTAAAACTTTTGACCGGTAGTGTACACCGGTAGTGTACATAATCAATTACAAATCTTAGAATCAGCTATTAAAGACTTCAAGAACCCACTGGATTCTCCAATTACATTGAATGAACTACATGACAAAATACAAACCCTCCAACCCAGAATGGTATATATTTGCATAAGGTTCATTCAACCATATTCGTGATTCCGGAACATTTTCCATCCGTTACTAGATGTCCGAATTTTCTATAATAGACATGTAATTCAAGTACCTAGTGATTTATCAATTGTACCCACTAAAGTATCAGCTATGGTAAATGCATCTTCTGTATTTGATGTGTGCGTAAAGGGACGAAAGAGGGATGAGTTTTCAGCAATAGATATTGTGTTTTTGAGAGCTTCTCAATGTCTTATGATGTTTAAGGATATGGGAGAAAAATATTGCATTTCGAAAGTGGGAACCTACCAATTCCAGTTTTTTTTGGGTGTTGTGGAGATAATATATGGACTAATCTTCCTCCACTATTCAGGGGAATATGTGGAGTGTGTACTTTAAACGACCTTCTCTATGTGGTTCAGCCTGTTGAATTCGTCAATACAAACATTACGGGACGATTTAGAAGGGAGACTTCAGAACTTATGGGTTATGTACATTTAAAGAATTCGGATCCGATTGATTTGGCTACTAGATACAACGCAATACCTCAACATTTTAGAATATTTACACATACTCAGTTGATTTTTAAGACTATTTTTGGGAATACAGAATTACAATATTCCAATCATTATCTCATAGCATTGACACGTCATGATGTTGCTAGAGTGGCTAATGCAACAGTCATGGGTTTTCAAGCAATTGGGTCTGAGATGGCACTCATTAGACAATATGCAATTGATAATCGCATAGCATTGGATGTAATTACAGCTGCTCAAGGGGGCGTGTGTGCGATTGCAGGAGGTGATACATGTTGTACATACTTATCATCAGAATCGGAAGGTCTTGGGAATTTAACTAAAGCAATGGTTCATATTAGAGAAATACAGGATGGAATTAAGAATACGAATAGAGATGCAAAGATTGTGGGGGGATATAGCAATTTGAACGCTGTTGAAGTCTTTTCAAGTTTTTTTTTGTGGTAATTCAATAGGAACATGGATGGCAAGCACCTTAGTGGCCATAGTACTTATTGTAGCCATAGTAATGGAGTGTGGTTTTCCCATATTTCGGAGATTGATTTTGAGATCTGTACAAACGAATACTAACATGCCAGTGATTACAGCTAGAGATTTATCATTCAATATTAATGCAAGGAGGGAGAGTACAAATTCTTCATCTATATCATCTTATTCAAGTGTAGATTCCATTGATAATGTTGATTGAGGAGTGGGGAATGTGATGTTGGAACTATATAACCGTGGATATAAGGTTTACAGGATTGGAAATGTGGAAACAGGACTACCTCAGTTGATTAGATTGCACCCCAAGTGACCAGAGAAAAGCTTGGGGTTCCTCTGAATGAAGACATGGAGAATGAAGACTGAAGTTATTTTTATTGGGATATAGTCATCTACCTATATTGTAGTCTCCATGTAAACTTAGAAATTGTCATGAATCAATGTATTTTCTTGGATGATGAAATGATGTTAAGCATTTATTTCTATGTATGTTTTTCGTGTTAGAATGTCTAAGAGGATGGCTATATTTGAAAATTATGTATACAAGGGTGTCATTTAAAAAATATGGATGTCTATGTGTATCAGTAAGGTTTTGACTACATAGATATTTAGTGTGAATATATATTAGTTAGTCATGGAATTATATTTTACTTAGGCCAAATCAATAGAGGTTTGAGATGTTTGATCGTGCATGATCCAGATGACTGATAATTTATACCTTTGTTGATTAAATATATTGCGAATCTGGTTGGATTCAAATATAGAGAATGTAGAGGAGGGATGAATTCTCAGTTATATGGAATAGTTAGACTCCAAGCATATATACCACTATTGGATAATATAATATTGTGGAAGTGAATTGTTTGGTTTCAGTAATGTTATATTAGGGGAATTCTACTTGCAACAACAAAAATAAAGAAAATGGGGGATTGATATGACGTCTTTTATACAGGATTTGTTAAGGTGACTGACATTGTGAGCTGCATAGGATTTTGAGGATGAGGACATTCCATGTATTTATTTCTGTCACTTGTGGGTGCCAGAAGGTATGCGTGCCAAGATATCTGGGGAGCCACTGGTGCTAATCTTAGAAGGAGTATGTGATGGAATATCCTGACTAGGGTGCAAAACGATACCATATAGTGTGATACTATTGTGGTTAGGAGTGACTCTCAGTAATGGTTGGCAACTGTTGGATGGAATTAGCTCGCAAAGCAGTATATAAACTGAGAGGTTTTCTATGTAAGTCATTCAAATGACAATAGGCTACTCACGTACCGCTTGTCATGTTGAATCCAGTACCGTAATATAAAATACTTGGTATCAACTCTCCATCTAAGTGTTTAAATATTCTCTACCATTCCTTAATTCCTTGATACCAGAGAAACTAATCATAACAATAGTAAAAATAAAGAAAAACCCTTGAATGAGTAGGTGTTCTAAAACTTTTGACCGGTAGTGTACATAATCAATTACAAATCTTAGAATCAGCTATTAAAGACTTCAAGAACCCACTGGATTCTCCAATTACATTGAATGAACTACATGACAAAATACAAACCCTCCAACCCAGAAAGGCCTGTGGAGTTGATGGTATCCTAAATGAATTGATAAAATATACAGATCATGAATTCCAATTGGCTATACTTAAACTCTTTAACATCATCCTCAGCTCTGGCATATTCCCCAATATTTGGAACCAAGGACTGATCACCCCAATCCACAAAAGTGGAGACTAATATGCGTCAACAGCAACTTTGGGAAAATCCTCTGCATTATCATTAACAGCAGACTTGTACATTTTGCAAACAATTTACTGAGCAAATTTCAAATTGGCTTTTTATACCAAATTACCGCACAACAGACATTTACATGTTAGTCATTTAGCAGACGCTCTTATACAGACCATGTATTCCCCCTGCACACCCTAATTGAGAAACAAACAAACCAAAGGAAAAGTCTTCTCATGCTTTGTTGATTTCAAAAAAAATCTTCTACGCCATCAAAAGGAACATAACATTTGACATCCCAATTAAGATCTGGCAAAAAATACTTGAATCAGTTATAGAACCCATGTCCCTTTATGGTTGTGAAGTCTGGGGTCCGCTCACCAACCAAGAATTCACAAAATGGGACAAACACCAAATTGAGACTCTGCATGCAGAATTCTGCAAAAACATCCTCTGTGTACATTGTAAAACACCAAATAATACATGCGGAGCAGAATTAGGCCGATACGCACTAATTATCAAAATTTAGAAAAGGAATTGATTCCCAAACCTTCCATAACAAAGACATCACCTACAGAGAGATTAACCTAGAGAAGAATCCCCTAAGCAAGCTGGTCCTGGGGCTCTGTTCTGCCGCTGGGCCTTCTTCTTCTACTCCTGCTCTTTCACCTGTTGAGGTTGTCCACCACAGTCCAGATTGCAGACATGTCTCTCTTCCCCTCCAGCTCTCCAGGTCTGGTTGAGGGGTTGTTGTTGTGCTGGACTGTTGTCTGGGTCTGTGCTGACTGGAGTGTGTTCACCTGCTGTTCCAGCTCCACCTTCCTTACCTCCAGCTGGGTGAATTTATCCTTCATTTCAGTGAGGGAGTAATGCTCTGTGCTGGGAGGTTGCTCGTCTGTGGGGTTGTTTAATGAAGAGGTCTGGTATGACTCGCTCGGGGTGGGGGAGTCTTTCTCAAGAGAGAACTTCTCCTGCTGCGCTCCCTCTTTGATTATGTGAAAGTCCAGCTGAAACTGTTTGGGGTTTCCCTGTAACAATACTAGTCCAGACTTGTACAGGTTGACATTGGCTGACTCAGAGTCCTCGTTTTCTAGTATCCTGAGTTCCACCCATCGCTAACACACCCCCTCTTAACAGAGGGGTAGTATACTTCTCAGATAGTACCAACTTCTCAGATAGTACCAACTACTTCTCAGATAGAGTTCAGTGTGTCAAATCGGAGGGCCTGTTGTCTGGACCTATGGCAGTCTCTATGGGGGTGCCACAGGGTTCAATTCTAGGGCCGACACTTTTCTCCGTGTATATCAATGATGTCGCTCTTGCTGCTGGTGACTCTCAGATCCACCTCTACGCAGACGACACCATTTTGTATACATCTGGCCCTTCATTGGACACTGTGTTAACAAACCTCCAAACGAGCTTCAATGCCATACAACAATCCTTCAGTAGCCTCCAACTGCTCTTAAACACTAGTAAAACTAAATGCATGCTTTTCAATCAAACGCTGCTGGCACCCGCCCACCCGACTAGAATCACCACTCTCGACGGGTCTGACCTAGAGTATGTGGACAACTACAAATACCTAGGTGTCTGGTTAGACTGTAAACTCAACTTCCAGACTCACATAAAGAATCTCCAATCCAAAGTTAAATCTAGAATCGGCTTCCTATTTCGCAACAAAGCCTCCTTCACTCATGCTGCCAAACATGCCCTCGTAAAACGGACTATCCTACCGATCCTTGACTTCGGCGATGTCATTTACAAAATAGCCTCCAACACTCTACTCAGCAAATTGGATGTAGTCTATCACAGTGCCATCCGTTTTGTCTCCAAAGCCCCATACACTACCCACCACTGTGACCTGTACGCTCTTGTTGGCTGGTCCTCACTACATGTTCGTCGTCAAACCCACTGGCTCCAGGCCATCTATAAATCACTGCTAGGCAAATCCCCGCCTTATCTTAGCTCATTGGTCACCATAGCAACACCCACCCGTAGTCTGCGCTCCAGCAGGTATATCTCACTGGTCATTCCCAAAGCCAACACCTCCTTTGGCCGCCATTCCTTCCAGTTCTCTGCTGCCAATGACTGGAACGAATTGCAAAAATCTCTGAAGCTGGAGACTCTTATCTCCCTCAATAACTTTAAGCATCAGTTGTCAGAGCACCTTACCGATCACTGCACCTGTACACAGCCCATCTGAAATTAGCCCACCCAACTACCTCATCCCTATATTGTTATTTATTTTGCTCTTTTGCACCCCAGTATCTCTATTTGCACATAATCTCTTGCACATCTAGCATTCCAGTGTTAATACTATTGTAATTATTTTGCACTATAGCCTATTTATTGCCTTACCTCCATAACTTGCTACATTTGCACACACTGTATATATATTTTCTGTTGTATTTTTTGACTTTATGTTTTTTACCCCATATGTAACTCTGTGTTGTTTTTATTGCACTGCTTTGCTTTATCTTGGCCAGGTCGCAGTTGTAAATGAGAACCTGTTCTCAACTGGCTTACCTGGTTAAATAAAGGTGAAATAAATAAAAAATAAAAAAATATTAACATAGCACTGTGCCATGCCAGGGGATGGTCTGTGTGGAAGATGAAGTTGCTTACGTTCCCATTTTTGAAGCAGTCAGCAAAAAGTGTCTTACTGGATTGTCCATGAGGAGCTTATTTTTGTACTCTTTCCGTGCCTTCTCATTTTTTACATCCAATATAATATAATGACCTCTGCACAGAGGGAGGGGGCTTCAAAGGCCTCTGCATTTGGGTGGGGGAGGCTGTGAGACTCCTGCCATTGTTGGGCTCAAGGGCTTTGACACCTCTCACTTCACACCTTAGTGCTAATTGTAGTTGCAGCCGGATCTGTTCTGTCCTAGCAAGCTTGGTAGCCTTAACTTAGCATTCAGTCCTTATAAAGTAAAATGGATTACTGTAATTTGTTTTTGTTCTTGGCTTTAAAAGTAGCCTCAGACTGAACATTACTCACTCAGTTCCAGGTTGGATAGTATTTTCAGGTTTCTGTTGTGCTTCTTTTCCTGGTTGTTGGTTTGCCAGAGTTTTTACTGTATAGTCCTTGGGAATAAGAACACTTGTAGTTTTGTACCAAATCAGATTGTAGGTTTGGAGTTTTGATTTGGAGTGAAGATTATGTTGTGGAGGGTAGAATCCTGTATATGTCCTTGTGGAAAAAAATCCAAGTTTATTTAACTCTAAATTTATATTTTTGTTAAAACATGCTGAAAAATTCAGGAGCTCATCTGCTCATGACCTCTCTCAATTCAATTCAATTTCAATTCAATTTAAGGGCTTTATTGGCATGGGAAACGTGTGTTAACATTGCCAAAGCAAGTGAAGTAGATAGTAAACAAAAGTGAAATAAACAATAAATATCTCTCTCTCACTCACTCACGCTCTCTCTGCCTCTGTTTTCTCTCTCTTCCTCTCTCTCTCTCTCTCTCTCTCTCTCTCTCTCTCAATCTCTATATAAACTCTCTGTCTCTCTCTCTGTCTCTCTCTCTGTCTCTCTCTCTGTCTGTCTGTCTGTCTGTCTGTCTGTCTGTCTGTCTGTCTGTCTGTCTGTCTGTCTGTCTGTCTGTCTGTCTGTCTGTCTGTCTGTCTGTCTGTCTGTCTGTCTGTCTGTCTGTCTGTCTGTCTGTCTGTCTGTCTGTCTGTCTGTCTGTCTGTCTGTCTGTCTGTCTGTCTCTCTCTCTCTCTCTCTCTCTTCTTCTCTCTCTACTCTCTCTCTTACTCTCTCTCTCTCTCTCTCTCTCTCTCTCTCTCTCTCTCTCTCTTCTCTGTCTCTCTGTCTCTGTCTCTGTATCTGTCTCTCTCTCTTCCTCTCTCTCTTTCTCTTTACCCTTCTCTTTCTCCTGTCTCTCTCCCTGACTCTCTCTTCCTCTCTCTCTTCTTCTCTCTCTCTTTACCTCTCTTCTCTCTCTCTCTCTCTCTCTCTCTCTCTCTCTCTCTCTCTCTCTCTCTCTCTCTCTCTCTCTCTCTGTCTCTGTCTCTGTCTTTCTCTCTTCCTCTCTCTCTTATTTTACCCTTCCTCTTCTCTCTCTCTCTCTCTCTCTCTCTCTCTCTCTCTCCTCTCTCTCTCTCTCTCTCTCTCTCTCTCTCTCTCACTCTCTCTCTCTCTCTCTCTCTCTCTCTCTCTCTCTCTCTCTCTCTCTCTCTCTCTCTCTCTCTCTCTCTCTCTCTCTCTAACTCTCTCTATCTCTCTCTTTCTCTCATTTTCCTCTCTCTTCCTCTCTCTCGCTCTCTCTCTCTCTCTCTCTCTCTCTCACTCTTGCTCTCTGTCTCTCTCTCTTCCTCTCTCTCTTTCTCTTTACCCTTCTGTCTCTCTCAATCCTGACTCTCTCTCTTCCTCTCTCTCTTCCTCTCTCTCTTTCTCTCTTCCTCTCTCTTTCTTTACCCTTCTTCTCTCTCTCTCTCTCTCTCTCTCTCTCTCTCTCTCTCTCTCTCTCTCTCTCTCGCTCTCTCTCTCTCTCTCTCTCTCTCTCTCCCTCTCTCTCTCTCTCTCTCTCTCTCTCCATGCTGGGAGTGTTTGGTGCATGCTGGGTATTGTTTGAGTGAGTGCTAAGTGCGAGTGTTGTGTAGAGTTAGATATACTGGGTTTTCTTTCGGTTTTCCTTTTCTTGGTAATATCCTTTTTTCTTCTATGCATGATTAAGGTTATTATTTATATTTTCTTGTTGTGGTTTAATTAAGTATATTGTTTTTCGTGTCGAAATTACCCTGATTTTGGTGGGGATGGCGGCCCGAATGGGGACGCCGTCCCTGTCACTTCGGCACGGCTTTATGTGTGTTACTGAAGCTACTGTCACGGTGGAGGAGTTTCTGGTCGCCGTAGGAGAGAAGGTAGGATATGAGAATGTTGCTTATGCGTCACGGATTTATAAAGCGGTGGTGGTATTTCTTAAAGAAGAGCGCCTTGTTGATCGTATGGTTGAGCATGGCGTACTTCTTAAAGGAATGTTTATTCAAGTTACGCCGCTTTTTTCTCCGTCAACAAGGGTAACGATTTCAAATGTACTGCGTTTATTCCAAATGAGCTATTGGAGCGCAAGTTATTGCGCTTTGGGAAGTTTGCAAGTTCAATTAAGGTTGTCCCATTGGGTGCAAACACCCGGCGTTGAAACAGGTTATGTCGTTTCGGCGACAGGTGTTTATGTTTTTGGACTCACCGGAGCAGACTTTGGAGTTAGCGTTTAAAGTCAAGTATGACAATAGACTGTATATGGCTTATGCTAGTACGGGTAGTCAACTGTGTTTTGAGTGTGGGGATGTTGGTCATAAGCGACATCCTTGCCCGAAAAGGGAGAAGGCAGAGGGAGGGGCGCAGGTGGTCCTCGTAACGCCTGGCCCACTGATGTAGGAGAGGTGGGCTGACAGCGGTAGAGCAGCCACAAGTATCTGTTGCTGAGAAACAAGTTGTCCGTGTTGAGGGCACAGAGTTGCAACTTGTACCAGAGGGAAATGTTATGCAGCAGAAAATATTGTTGTAGAAGGTAAGGATGGATCTGAAGGGCCATTTCCTCAGACTGGTGAGGAGGTGCCAGTACGAGTGCTGGGGTACAGGAGGGGGTACATGTGGAGCTAATCTCCCAGGTAGTGGAGGAGATGCCCACTACAAGTAATGGGGTACAGGAGAGGGTTCATGTGGAGCTAATCTCCCAGGTAGTGGAGGAGATGCCCACTACAAGTAATGGGGTACAGGAGAGGGTTCATGTGGAGCTAGGTTCCCAGGTAGTGGAGGAGATGCCCACTACGAGTAATGGGGTTCAGGTGGGGCTAGTGTAGTTTCGAGTCAATGTTGCTAGTTATTGCTGTTAAACAAAGGAGTCCGCTCATACTGAACCTTGATCATAAGTTTTATTCATATCACAAGATTTCAGCATAAGTGTACAGGTGTCCAGATCACCCGGAGAGCAGTGGTTCCCAACTTGTAATGGCCGCTCTGCTCCTCTTTGTTTAAACCCAGTATATATAATCTTCCCCAAAATATGGGTGGCTCCCTCTACTGTCCAATCCCCTGTCTACAACGTCACACTAAAACAATTCCCTTTGACACTAAATAAACACCCTCTCAGGTTCCACTTGAAACCTTATCAAATCATAATCCTTAATACACTACACTAGTCTCCCAGGTAGTGGAGGAGATGCCCACTACGAGTAATGGGGTTCAGGTGGGGCTAGTCTCCCAGGTAGTGGAGGAGATGCCTGGTACGAGTGATGGAGTGCAAGTGGGGGGTGTTGAAAGGGATGTGGTAGAGGGGAGTCAGTGGTCTGTGGCCTCAGTTGAGGAGGATCAGGAGAAGGATATGGATATCTCTCTTGATACGATATCAGCTGGTGAGGACTCAATTTACGATCTAGAGGAGGTAAATGGGTTTCTGGATCAGACTTTTGGGAAATCTGTCAAATTGGCAGATTATTTTGATGTTGATAAGTTTGTGAGGTCAGCTGTGATGTTACAGAAGACGGTGGGGTTAGACCAGTTGAGTGAGAAGAAGCGGTTTCGCTTGAGGAAATGTGTTACTGCTGTTGCAGCAGCAAAAGGTGGTGGGAAACGTGGTCAGGTTAAGAGAACATTTAAATAATGATGATGATTATGCCTCATAGGGTGTTTTATTCTCTTTGTCTGGTTTCTCTGTGGTATCTTCTGCTTTTCCTTTTTCTTTTCTAAATGGATGTACTAAGGGTAGGTTCTCTCAATATTAATGGAGGAAGGGACAGGAATAAGAGGGCTTGGGTATTGGAAGTAATAAAACAGAAAAGGCTTAATGTAGTTTTCCTACAGGAGACACATAGTGATGAGGAAAATGAGGTTGACTGGGGTATGTGGTGGGAGGGGCAGCATATACTCAGTCATGGTACTAATTTCAGTGCTGGGGTGGCAATCTTGGTTTCTTCAGGCTTAGGGGTGACTGTGGTATCTACAACAGAGATTGTCAAGGGTCGGGTTTTATTGGTTAAGGTGGATGTTATGTTTTTTGTGTGTTTTTTTAAAAATGTTTATGCTCCTAATGAGGGTACAGAAAGTATTGTTGGTTTTGATAAAATAAAGGAAACCTTAAGACAGTGTGACCAAGAGGGGTGTATGGTTTTAGGAGGGGACTGGAACTGTACAGTGGATTTTACTGTTGATCGCACTGCTGAAGAACCTCACCTGCGGTCAGCCACTTGCCTGTCTGGTCTGTTAACTGAGTTTGAGCTTTCTGATGTGTGGAGAGTAAGGAATGCAAAAGTTAGGCAGTACACATGGCTAAAAGTTAATGAAGGTCATGTCAGTGCAGCAAGGTTATACAGGTTGTATGTATCTGAGCAATACTGTAGTAGGGTCGGAAGGTGTGACATCACATCATGTGGGTTTCTCTGATCACCATATTGTCACTGTTGATATTCACTTGTCCTGTCCACGAAGGTCATCATCTTATTGGTATTTTAATGTTAAATTGTTACATGATGTCATGTTTTGTGAAAGGTTTTTGTTGTTTTGGGAAAAACGGAGGGTTACAAAAGGGAATTTTGAGTCCTTGAGACAATGGTGGGAGGTTGGGAAGGCCCAAATACGATAATTCTGTCAACAGTATACTGCTCTGTCTCGAATTGAAGTTAAAGAGACTATCAGGGCCCTTGAACAGGACATCAAATCTATTGAATTAAAGTTGCTCACTCAGAATGACCCCGGACTAGTCATGAACTTACAGGACAAGAAACATGAACTGAGGTCGTTTCTGCATGAAAGAGTGAATGGTGCCTTGATTAGGTCTCGTTTCGCTTCCCTCAAGGATATGGATGCTCCTAGTGCTTTAAAAAAAAAAACCTAGGACAGTCGACATTCCAACGTAAACAGATGGTCTGCCTTCGTCTCCCTGATGGGAAGGTGACCACGGATGACAGTGAAATGCGTCAACATGCCGTGGATTTCTATTCTGCCCTCTATAAGGCGGAGGATTGTGACTCTCTGTGTACTGAACAGTTGTTACACGGTCTTCCTCAATTGGGACCTGAGCAAAGAGTCGCATTGGACTCTGACATTACACTGCAAGAGCTGTCCACAGCAGTTATGCAGCTCTCAACAGGCCGAGCCCCTGGCATTGATGGTTTACCATCTGAGTTTTATAAGCACTTTTGGGGGTCTATTGGGGAGGATTTTTATGAAGTGGTGTGTTAATCTTTTCATGAGGGCTCTCTTCCTGTATCTTGTCAACGTGCGGTACTTTCACTGTTGCCAAAAAAGGGGGATTTGGCTCTCATAAAAAATTGGAGACCTGTTGCTTTGCTGTGTGCAGAATATAACATTGTTTCTAAATGTCTCTCAAACAGGTTGAAAGAGTATCTGGGATTGTTGGTCCACAAGGACCAGTCCTACTGTGTACCTGATCGCTCTATTGTTGACAACTTGTTTCTAATAAGAGATGTTTTAGACATTTGTAAACTGTCTGATGTAAATGTGGGTTTACTTTATTTGGATCAGGAGAAAGCTTTTGATCGTGTGGACCACCAGTACTTGTTTAAAACAATGAAAGCCTTTGGGTTTGGGGATGTTTTTTTGTCTTGGATGACTTTACTGTATGCTGGGGCCTCGTGTATGGTGAAGGTGGGGGGTGGTTTGAGTTGCCCCATCCCTGTCCAAAGGGGCATCAGGCAGGGATTCCCAATTTCAGGGCAGTTATATAGTCTGGCGATTGAACCAATGCTTTGTTTTTTAAGAGCGAAGCTTACTGGTTTCTCTGTGCCAGGTGTAATGAAGGGTCCCACGATAGCACTGTCTGCGTATGCAGATGACGTGACAGTTTTTATTACAGGGGGTGAGGATGTTAAGGTTCTCTCAAACGCTTTAAAGGTGTATGAGGGGGCCTCCTCAGCTAGAGTCAATTGGGGAAAGAGTGAAGCGCTGTGGGCAGGCCAGCTTCAGATGGGGTCTGCTCCACGGTTACCAGGGGGGCTTCAGTGGGGCAGAGATGGGATGAAGACTTTGGGGGGTTTTCTAGGCTCCGATGTCTTTCAGAAAAAGAACTGGGAGGGTGTAGTGGAGTAAGTGTGTGCCAGACTGTCAAGTTGGAAATGAGTGCTGCCTCAGCTGTCTTATAGGGGAAGGGTGCTGGTAGCTAATAATCTTGTTGCCTCTACCCTGTGGCACAGACTAATGATTTTGCAGCCACCAAAGGGTCTGATACAGGAGCTTCAGAGGACCCTTGTCAATTTCTTCTGGTCTGGACAACATTGGATTAAAGCTTCAGCCCTGTACCTGCCACTGCACGAGGGTGGGCAAGGCCTGGTGGACATTTCTTCCAGGATCATGGCTTTCCGGCTTCAAGCAGCACAGAGACTGTTGTACAGTGACGGTTCTAGCTGGGTTGACACAGCCTACACATTGATGAGGAGAGCGGGCTGTTTGGGCTTAGACAAGCACATTTTCCTCTTAAAGCTGGAGGGGGGTGAGTTGCCTGGCCTGACTCCATTTTATGAGTCTGTTATGCAGGCTTGGAGAGTTCTGGTCAAGTCCCGTAAGGCCTGCACGCCACCAGGGATGTGGCTTTTTGAAGAGCCTCTTTTTCACAATACTGCCATCCAGTCCCGTGTTCTGGGTTCAGCTAGCCTACGTTCATGCCTGTTAGGCGTGGGGTGTAATAAGCTGGGTCATCTGATGCGGAACAGGAATAGGTCGTTGGAGGAGCTGGGAGAAAGAGCGGGGATCCGATCGTCTCGCCTACTGAGGAAGGTCGTCGCTGAGGTCTGTGACTCCTTGCCAGTACTTCATCTGCAGTATGTGACTGACACTTCCAATTCTGATCGGTGGAAGGAGGGTCTGGATTATGCGTTCCCTGCACTGATTGTTAGTGCTGCGGCGGGAGCATTCGAGGAGGACGTGGGGATGCTGCTTTCCTTCTATACCCCGGAGCTGGGGGAGTTCAAGGAGGTGGGAAAGAAGGCCATGTACAGAATATGTGTAAAGGTGTCCCATGCCTCTTCCCTGGAAGGGGTAAAATCGACGAGGTGGGCGGGTGTGCTTGGTCCATGTGCCTCCCCAAAAGGCTGTTGGCGATCATTATATAAACTGCCTATTGATAAGAGGACAGCTGACCTGATAATACATGGAGCCATAGCCACCAACATACATCTGGTACACCTGGATCCTACTGTTGGGGAGGGGTGTCCATTCTGTGCTGAGTCTTAAACTCTGGCACATCTGTTTTTACAGTGTCCCAGGTTGGTCGGGATGATTGAACTGATCACTAATTGGTTCTCAACGTTGGGAGAGGTTTTCTCTTCCCAACTGTATATATTTGGGCCAAAGTACAGGTTTAGCCAAAAAGGTGTGGTTGTGTTGCTTAATTTTGTGTTAGGGGCAACAAAATTTGCGATATGGAAAACCTGAAAGAACAGTATTCGGGGACAGGGGTCTTTGGATGTGGTGGGAATGCTGGAGGGAATGATGTTACTGTGGAGGAGGAATTGGAGTTGTGTTTTTAATTGATGTGTAACTACGGTTTTGTATGA